>NC_056438.1:82566838-82644338 GCF_018296145.1 Oncorhynchus tshawytscha
GTTGTAGTGGTAGTAGTAGTTGTAGTAGTGGTAGTAGTAGTTGTAATGGTAGTAGTAGTTGTAGTGGTGATGGTAGTAGTAGTGGTGATGGTAGTGGTGATGGTAGTTGTAGTGGTGATGGTAGTTGTAGTGGTGATGGTAGTAGTAGTTGTAGTGGTGATGGTAGTAGTAGTAGTGTGGTGATGGTAGTAGTAGTAGTAGTGGTGATGGTAGTGGTGATGGTAGTAGTAGTGGTGATGGTAGTAGTTGTAGTGGTGGTGGTAGTAGTAGTTGTAGTGATGGTAGTAGTAGTTGTAGTGGTGATGGTAGTAGTAGTTGTAGTGGTGATGGTAGTAGTAGTTGTAGTGGTGATGGTAGTAGTAGTTGTAGTGGTGATGGTAGTAGTAGTTGTAGTGGTGATGGTAGTAGTAGTTGTAGTGGTGATGGTAGTAGTAGTTGTAGTGGTGATGGTAGTAGTAGTTGTAGTGGTGATGGTAGTAGTAGTTGTAGTGGTGATGGTAGTAGTAGTTGTAGTGGTGATGGTAGTAGTAGTTGTAGTGGTGATGGTAGTAGTAGTTGTAGTGGTAGTAGTAGTTGTAGTGGTAGTAGTAGTTGTAGTGGTAGTAGTAGTTGTAATGGTAGTAGTAGTTGTAGTGGTGATGGTAGTAGTTGTAATGGTAGTAGTTGTAGTGGTGATGGTAGTAGTAGTTGTAGTGGTGATGGTAGTAGTAGTTGTAGTGGTGATGGTAGTAGTAGTTGTAGTGGTGATGGTAGTAGTAGTTGTAGTGGTGATGGTAGTAGTAGTTGTAGTGGTGATGGTAGTAGTAGTTGTAGTGGTGATGGTAGTAGTAGTTGTAGTGGTGATGGTAGTAGTAGTTGTAGTGGTGATGGTAGTAGTAGTTGTAGTGGTGATGGTAGTAGTAGTTGTAGTAGTGATGGTAGTAGTAGTTGTAGTGGTGATGGTAGTAGTAGTTGTAGTGGTAGTAGTAGTAGTTGTAGTGGTAGTAGTAGTAGTTGTAGTAGTGGTAGTAGTAGTTGTAATGGTAGTAGTAGTGGTGATGGTAGTAGTAGTTGTAGTGGTGATGGTAGTAGTAGTTGTAGCGGTGATGGTAGTTGTAGCGGTGATGGTAGTTGTAGTGGTGATGGTAGTTGTAGTGGTGATGGTAGTTGTAGTGGTGATGGTAGTTGTAGTGGTGATGGTAGTTGTAGTGGTGATGGTAGTTGTAGTGGTGATGGTAGTTGTAGTAGTTGTAGTGGTGATAGTGGTAGTAGTTGTAGTGGTGATAGTGGTAGTAGTTGTAGTGGTGATAGTGGTAGTAGTTGTAGTGGTAGTAGTTGTAGTGGTGATGGTAGTTGTAGTGGTGCTGGTAGTTGTAGTGGTGATAGTGGTAGTAGTTGTAGTGGTGATAGTGGTAGTAGTTGTAGTGGTGATGGTAGTAGTAGTTGTAGTGGTGATGGTAGTAGTAGTTGTAGTGGTGATGGTAGTAGTAGTTGTAGTGGTGATGGTAGTAGTAGTTGTAGTGGTGATGGTAGTAGTAGTTGTAGTGGTGATGGTAGTAGTAGTTGTAGTGGTGATAGTGGTAGTAGTTGTAGTGGTGATAGTGGTAGTAGTAGTTGTAGTGGCGATAGTGGTAGTAGTTGTAGTGGTGATAGTGGTGATAGTGGTAGTAGTTGTAATGGTAGTAGTAGTTGTAGTGGTGATGGTAGTAGTAGTGGTGATGGTAGTAGTAGTGGTGATGGTAGTTGTAGTGGTGATGGTAGTTGTAGTGGTGATGGTAGTAGTAGTTGTAGTGGTGATGGTAGTAGTAGTTGTAGTGGTGATGGTAGTAGTAGTTGTAGTGGTGATGGTAGTAGTAGTTGTAGTGGTGATGGTAGTAGTAGTTGTAGTGGTGATGGTAGTAGTAGTTGTAGTGGTGATGGTAGTAGTAGTTGTAGTGGTGATGGTAGTAGTAGTTGTGGTAGTGGTGATGGTAGTAGTAGTTGTAGTGGTGATGGTAGTAGTAGTTGTAGTGGTGATGGTAGTAGTAGTTGTAGTGGTGATGGTAGTAGTAGTTGTAGTGGTGATGGTAGTAGTAGTTGTAGTGGTGATGGTAGTAGTAGTTGTAGTGGTGATGGTAGTAGTGGTTAGTAGTGGTGATGGTAGTAGTAGTTGTAGTGGTGATGGTAGTAGTAGTTGTAGTGGTGATGGTAGTAGTAGTTGTAGTGGTGATGGTAGTAGTAGTTGTAGTGGTGATGGTAGTAGTAGTTGTAGTGGTGATGGTAGTAGTAGTTGTAGTGGTGATGGTAGTAGTAGTTGTAGTGGTGATGGTAGTAGTAGTTGTAGTGGTGATGGTAGTAGTAGTTGTAGTGGTGATGGTAGTGGTGATGGTAGTCGTAGTGGTGATGGTAGTAGTAGTTGTAGTGGTGATGGTAGTGGTGATGGTAGTCGTAGTGGTGATGGTAGTGGTGATGGTAGTTGTTGTAGTGGTGATGGTAGTAGTAGTTGTAGTGGTGATGGTAGTAGTAGTTGTAGTGGTGATGGTAGTAGTAGTTGTAGTGGTGATGGTAGTAGTAGTTGTAGTGGTGATGGTAGTAGTAGTTGTAGTGGTGATGGTAGTAGTAGTTGTAGTGGTGATGGTAGTAGTAGTGGTGATGGTAGTAGTAGTGGTGATGGTAGTAGTAGTTGTGATGGTAGTAGTAGTTGTAGTGGTGATGGTAGTAGTAGTTGTAGTGGTGATGGTAGTAGTAGTTGTAGTGGTGATGGTAGTAGTAGTGGTGATGGTAGTTGTAGTGGTGATGGTAGTAGTAGTTGTAGTGGTGATGGTAGTAGTAGTTGTAGTGGTGATGGTAGTAGTAGTTGTAGTGGTGATGGTAGTAGTAGTTGTAGTGGTGATGGTAGTAGTAGTTGTAGTGGTGATGGTAGTAGTAGTTGTAGTGGTGATGGTAGTAGTAGTTGTAGTGGTGATGGTAGTGGTGATGGTAGTGGTGATGGTAGTGGTGATGGTAGTCGTAGTGGTGATGGTAGTGGTGATGGTAGTGGTGATGGTAGTTGTAGTGGTGATGGTAGTTGTAGTGGTGATGGTAGTTGTAGTGGTGATGGTAGTTGTAGTTGTAGGTGGTGATGGTAGTAGTAGTTGTAGTGGTGATGGTAGTAGTAGTTGTAGTGGTGATGGTAGTAGTAGTTGTAGTGGTGATGGTAGTAGTAGTTGTAGTGGTGATGGTAGTAGTAGTTGTAATGGTGATGGTAGTAGTAGTTGTAATGGTAGTAGTAGTTGTAATGGTAGTAGTAGTAGTAGTTGTAATGGTAGTAGTAGTTGTAGTGGTGATGGTAGTTGTAGTGGTGATGGTAGTTGTAGTGGTGATGGTAGTTGTAGTGGTGATGGTAGTTGTAGTGGTAGTAGTAGTTGTAGTGGTGATGGTAGTAGTAGTTGTAGTGGTGATAGTGGTAGTAGTTGTAGTGGTGATAGTGGTAGTGGTGATAGTGGTAGTAGTTGTAGTGGTGATAGTGGTAGTAGTGATAGTGGTAGTAGTTGTAGTGGTGATAGTGGTAGTAGTTGTAGTGGTGATAGTGGTAGTAGTTGTAGTGGTGATAGTGGTAGTAGTTGTAGTGGTGATAGTGGTAGTAGTTGTAGTGGTGATAGTGGTAGTAGTGGTAGTAGTTATAGTGGTAGTAGTTGTAGTGGTGATAGTGGTAGTAGTTGTAGTGGTGGTGATAGTGGTAGTAGTTGTAGTGGTGATAGTGGTAGTAGTTGTAGTGGTGATAGTGGTAGTGGTAGTAGTGGTGATAGTGGTAGTAGTTGTAGTGGTGATAGTGGTAGTAGTTGTAGTGGTGATAGTGGTGATAGTGGTAGTGGTGATAGTGGTGATAGTGGTAGTGGTGATAGTGGTGATAGTGGTAGTAGTGGTAGTAGTTGTAGTGGTGATAGTGGTAGTAGTTGTAGTGGTGGTAGTGGTAGTAGTTGTAGTGGTGGTAGTGGTGGTAGTTGTAGTGGTTGTAGTGGTGGTAGTGGTAGTGGTAGTAGTTGTAGTGGTGGTAGTGGTAGTAGTTGTAGTGGTGGTAGTGGTAGTAGTTGTAGTGGTGGTAGTAGTTGTTGTAGTGGTGGTAGTGGTAGTAGTTGTAGTGGTGGTAGTGGTAGTAGTTGTAGTGGTAGTAGTTGTAGTGGTAGTAGTGGTGGTAGTAGTAGTTGTAGTGGTGGTAGTAGTAGTAGTAGTTGTAGTGGTGGTAGTAGTAGTAGTTGTAGTGGTGGTAGTGGCAGTAGTGGTGGTAGTGGTGGTGGTAGTAGTAGTAGTGGTGGTAGTGGTGGTAGTAGTAGTTGTAGTGGTGGTAGTAGTAGTAGTGGTGGTAGTAGTAGTGGTGGTAGTAGTAGTAGTGGTGGTGGTAGTAGTAGTTGTTGTTGTGGTGGTGGTAGTATTTGTTGTAGTGGTGGTGGTAGTAGTAGTTGTAGTGGTAGTAGTAGTTGTAGTGGTAGTAGTAGTTGTAGTAGTGATGGTAGTAGTAGTTGTAGTGGTGATGGTAGTAGTAGTTGTAGTGGTGATGGTAGTAGTAGTTGTTGTGGTGATGGTAGTAGTAGTTGTTGTGGTGATGGTAGTAGTGGTGATAGTTGTAGTGGTGATAGTTGTAGTGGTGATAGTGGTAGTAGTTGTAGTAGTTGTAGTGGTGATAGTAGTAGTAGTTGTAGTGGTGATAGTAGTAGTGGTGAGTTGTAGTGGTGATAGTGGTAGTAGTCGTAGTGGTGGTGGTAGTCGTAGTTGTAGTGGTGGTGGTAGTGGTGGTGGTAGTAGTAGTTGTGGTGGTGGTGGTAGTAGTAGTGGTGGTGGTGGTAGTAGTCGTAGTGGTGGTGGTGGTAGTCGTAGTGGTGGTGGTGGTGGTGGTAGTAGTAGTGGTGGTGGTGGTAGTAGTCGTAGTGGTGGTGGTAGTAGTAGTGGTGGTGGTGGTAGTGGTGGTGGTAGTAGTAGTTGTGGTGGTGGTGGTAGTGGTGGTGGTGGTAGTGGTGGTGGTGGTAGTAGTTGTAGTAGTTGTAGTGGTGGTGGTGGTAGTAGTTGTAGTGGTGGTGGTGGTGGTGGTAGTAGTTGTAGTGGTGGTGGTAGTAGTAGTTGTAGTGGTGGTGGTAGTAGTAGTTGTAGTGGTGGTGGTAGTAGTAGTTGTGATGGTAGTAGTAGTTGTAGTGGTGATGGTAGTAGTAGTGGTGATGGTAGTAGTAGTTGATGGTAGTAGTAGTTGATGGTAGTAGTAGTTGTAGTGGTGATGGTAGTAGTAGTTGTAGTGGTGATGGTAGTAGTAGTTGTAGTGGTGATGGTAGTAGTAGTTGTAGTGGTGATGGTAGTAGTAGTTGTAGTGGTGATGGTAGTAGTAGTAGTTGTGGTGGTGGTAGTAGTAGTTGTGGTGGTAGTAGTGGTGGTGGTAGTAGTAGTTGTAGTGGTGGTAGTAGTAGTTGTGGTGGTAGTAGTAGTTGTGGTGGTAGTAGTAGTTGTGGTGGTAGTAGTAGTAGTGGTGGTGGTAGTAGTAGTAGTTGTAGTGGTGGTAGTAGTAGTTGTAGTGGTGGTAGTAGTAGTTGTAGTGGTAGTAGTAGTTGTAGTGGTGGTAGTAGTTGTAGTTGTAGTGGTGGTGGTAGTAGTAGTTGTAGTGGTGGTGGTAGTAGTAGTTGTAGTAGTGGTGGTGGTAGTAGTAGTTGTAGTAGTGGTGGTAGTAGTAGTTGTAGTAGTGGTGGTGGTAGTAGTAGTTGTAGTAGTTGTAGTGGTGGTGGTAGTAGTAGTTGTAGTGGTGATGGTAGTAGTAGTTGTAGTGGTGATGGTAGTAGTAGTGGTGATGGTAGTAGTAGTGGTGATGGTAGTGGTGATGGTAGTTGTAGTGGTGATGGTAGTCGTAGTGGTGATGGTAGTAGTAGTTGTAGTGGTGATGGTAGTAGTAGTGGTGATGGTAGTAGTAGTGGTGATGGTAGTGGTGGTGGTAGTAGTAGTTGTGGTGGTGGTGGTGGTAGTAGTTGTAGTGGTGGTGGTAGTAGTTGTAGTGGTGGTGGTAGTTGTAGTGGTGGTGGTAGTAGTAGTTGTAGTGGTGGTGGTAGTAGTAGTGATGGTAGTTGTAGTGGTGATGGTAGTAGTAGTTGTGATGGTAGTAGTAGTGGTGATGGTAGTAGTAGTTGTAGTGGTGATGGTAGTAGTAGTTGTAGTGGTGATGGTAGTAGTAGTTGTAGTGGTGATGGTAGTAGTAGTTGTAGTGGTGATGGTAGTAGTAGTTGTAGTAGTAGTTGTAGTGGTGGTGTAGTAGTTGTAGTGGTGGTGGTGGTAGTAGTAGTGGTGGTGGTAGTAGTAGTTGTGGTGGTGGTAGTAGTTGTGGTGGTGGTAGTAGTAGTTGTGGTGGTAGTAGTAGTTGTAGTGGTAGTAGTAGTTGTAGTGGTGGTGGTGGTAGTAGTAGTAGTGGTGGTAGTAGTAGTGGTGGTGGTAGTAGTAGTTGTAGTAGTGGTGGTGGTAGTAGTAGTTGTAGTAGTGGTGGTGGTAGTAGTAGTTGTAGTAGTAGTTGTAGTGGTGGTGGTAGTAGTAGTTGTAGTGGTGATGGTAGTAGTAGTTGTAGTGGTGATGGTAGTAGTAGTGGTGATGGTAGTGGTGATGGTAGTTGTAGTGGTGATGGTAGTAGTAGTGGTGATGGTAGTAGTAGTGGTGATGGTAGTGGTGATGGTAGTTGTAGTGGTGATGGTAGTCGTAGTTGTAGTGGTGATGGTAGTAGTAGTTGTAGTGGTGATGGTAGTAGTAGTTGTAGTGGTGATAGTGGTAGTAGTTGTAGTGGTGATAGTGGTAGTAGTTGTAGTGGTGGTGGTAGTAGTTGTAGTGGTGATAGTGGTAGTAGTTGTAGTGGTGGTAGTGGTAGTAGTTGTAGTGGTGGTAGTGGTAGTAGTGGTGGTAGTGGTAGTAGTGGTGGTAGTAGTAGTTGTAGTGGTGGTGGTAGTAGTAGTTGTAGTGGTGGTGGTAGTAGTAGTTGTAGTGGTGGTGGTAGTAGTAGTTGTAGTGGTAGTAGTAGTTGTAGTGGTGGTGGTAGTAGTAGTTGTAGTGGTGGTGGTAGTAGTAGTTGTAGTGGTGGTGGTAGTAGTAGTTGTAGTGGTGGTGGTAGTAGTAGTTGTAGTGGTGATAGTTGTAGTGGTGATAGTGGTAGTAGTTGTAGTGGTGATAGTGGTAGTAGTTGTAGTGGTGGTAGTAGTTGTAGTGGTGATAGTGGTAGTAGTTGTAGTGGTGGTAGTGGTAGTAGTAGTTGTAGTGGTAGTAGTAGTTGTAGTGGTGGTAGTGGTAGTAGTAGTTGTAGTGGTGGTAGTGGTAGTAGTAGTTGTAGTGGTGGTAGTTGTAGTAGTAGTAGTAGTTGTAGTGGTGGTAGTAGTAGTTGTAGTGGTGGTAGTTGTAGTGGTGGTAGTTGTAGTGGTAGTATTAGTTGTAGTGGTAGTATTAGTTGTAGTGGTAGTATTAGTTGTAGTGGTATCTAGCATAAACAGTCCTAAGGGAATTTAATTGTTTGTACTATTCTTTTAACTAATTTCTGTCTTCTATTCATGTGCTGTTCTAGGAACCAATTTCTGTGTTCATGCAAGTGGCTGACTGTACAAATCCTCACTATCAGTAGCTGTAGTTTGGCAGTACGACCAGATTTTGTTTGGAGAACGAACAAAAGATATCTCAGTTTCAAGGTTTCAGCTTAGAGAGGAGGAGCCTCGTAAGGTATCACATGCTACGAACCAGCCGTGGTCCGTCACACGAATAGAACAAAACGGTAATGATTCATTAATTATGCTAAATCATGCAAATATAAAACTTGTCTGTGTATAGCCGTGTATAAGACAACTGCTGGGTCTTATGAGGCAGAGCTCCTGATTAACATGTGTACTAGCACGCTGACAATAAACAATTATTTATTGAAAGATTGACTTTGAGTGTCCCTGTGTAAGAATTTCCACGACACAGTGTACCAAAAAAAAAATTGCTTTCCAAAGAAGAGTCAGAAATAAGTTGTACAATATTTAAAGTGTAACTGCTGAAGCAAGTCACACTAATAAAATAAAACTAAGATTAAAAGTAACATGACAGAGTGTGTGTGTGTGTCACCTTGGCATCAGCTCCTGGAGATTGGTCAGGAGTTTGTTGTTGGTTGTTTGAAGTGTTACTTGGACTAGTAATCTTCTGTAATTTAGAAAAAACACCATCACATTTTGTAGGTTTTGGCAGTAACTCAAGTTGTAGAAAGCTGGTTTGGTAGAACTCCTTTCAAAATACCTTCAAAAATGTATCCAGTTTCTGTTGTTTCTGCCCTGGATCTCCCATGGTTTTATGTTCAGGCAACAGCACAGTTCAATTCTGCCAGCAGCACAAACAAAGATGCCACTTCCGTATGGTAATGAGGAAACCTTCAAAATAAAAGCTTGCATTTCAACACATTGTAATAATTAGTTGAATAATAAGATAACATTGGACAGTGATTAAAATGATATTGTGCCAGCAATATATAGCCATGTTATTACCTCATACCCTGTATATATAGCCATGTTATTACCTCATACCCTGCACATCGACTCAGTACTGGTACCCTGTATATATAGCCATGTTATTACCTGGTACCCTGTATATATAGCCATGTTATTACCTCATACCCTGTATATATAGCCATGTTATTACCTGGTACCCTGTATATACAGCCATGTTATTACCTCATACCCTGTATATATAGCCATGTTATTACCTCATACCCTGTATATATAGCCATGTTATTACCTGGTACCCTGTATATATAGCCATGTTATTACCTCATACCCTGCACATCGACTCAGTACTGGTACCCTGTATATATAGCCATGTTATTACCTCATACCCTGCACATCGACTCAGTACTGGTACCCTGTATATACAGCCATGTTATTACCTGGTACCCTGTATATATAGCCATGTTATTACCTCATACCCTGTATATATAGCCATGTTATTACCTCATACCCTGTATATATAACCATGTTATTACCTCATACCCTGTATATACAGCCATGTTATTACCTCATACCCTGTGTATATAGCCATGTTATTACCTCATACCCTGCACACGGTGCGTTACGTTACGTTTTACACTGAAGCGTTTCATAAGAGTTAGAGAAAATAACATTTTAAAAAAGGACAGAAAATACCGTTGCTGACCTTGATAATCATCACGTCTCTGTATTATATTTCAATCTTGTCGTTACTGGTTTAGAAAACTAGGTAATAAGACTTTACAGTATCCTCTAACCTTGACAGAAAAGCAACACCTCTGCGCCGCCGATAGCCTTGCCTCTGCGCCGCCGATAGCCTTGCCTCTGCGCCGCCGATAGCCTTGCCTCTGCGCCGCCGATAGCCTTGCCTCTGCGCCGCCGATAGCCTTGCCTCTGCTGACCTTGATAATCTAGTTAGTAAATAATATTTTTGACAACTAGGTAATAGCCCTATGCTTCTACTGCTAACCTTGATAGACAAGCAGCACATATCGGCCTACAACTTGTAAATACTTTTGTCCATCGCTGTTCGTTAAAGAGTGATTATACTGTGTCCCAATAGCCTGGTTAATATTCATTACATTTAACTTGTAAATAAATTAGATGGTCATTTAGAAAAATATATATATATTTGAAAGTTTGCCTTTCATTTAAAGATAGGTTGCTGGATATTTACCGCCCCTCCAAAAACTATCCGTATTTGTTTAATAGTGACCTTTATTTTCCGCCCTAGTTCATAAGACCGGAAGTAACGTTTTTTTCTCTACAAGCCAATATGTACAGTGCCTTGCGAAAGTATTCGGCCCCCTTGAACTTTGCGACCTTTTGCCACATTTCAGGCTTCAAACATAAAGATATAAAACTGTATTTTTTTGTGAAGAATCAACAACAAGTGGGACACAATCATGAAGTGGAACGACATTTATTGGATATTTCAAACTTTTTTAACAAATCAAAACCTGAAAAATTGGGCGTGCAAAATTATTCAGCCCCTTTACTTTCAGTGCAGCAAACTCTCCAGAAGTTCAGTGAGGATCTCTGAATGATCCAATGTTGACCTAAATGACTAATGATGATAAATACAATCCACCTGTGTGTAATCAAGTCTCCGTATAAATGCACCTGCACTGTGATAGTCTCAGAGGTCCGTTAAAAGCGCAGAGAGCATCATGAAGAACAAGGAACACACCAGGCAGGTCCGAGATACTGTTGTGAAGAAGTTTAAAGCCGGATTTGGATACAAAAAGATTTCCCAAGCTTTAAACATCCCAAGGAGCACTGTGCAAGCGATAATATTGAAATGGAAGGAGTATCAGACCACTGCAAATCTACCAAGACCTGGCCGTCCCTCTAAACTTTCAGCTCATACAAGGAGAAGACTGATCAGAGATGCAGCCAAGAGGCCCATGATCACTCTGGATGAACTGCAGAGATCTACAGCTGAGGTGGGAGACTCTGTCCATAGGACAACAATCAGTCGTATATTGCACAAATCTGGCCTTTATGGAAGAGTGGCAAGAAGAAAGCCATTTCTTAAAGATATCCATAAAAACTGTCGTTTAAAGTTTGCCACAAGCCACCTGGGAGAAACACCAAACATGTGGAAGAAGGTGCTCTGGTCAGATGAAACCAAAATTGAACTTTTTGGCAACAATGCAAAACATTATGTTTGGCGTAAAAGCAACACAGCTCATCACCCTGAACACGCCATCCCCACTGTCAAACATGGTGGTGGCAGTATCATGGTTTGGGCCTGCTTTTCTTCAGCAGGGACAGGGAAGATGGTTAAAATTGATGGGAAGATGGATGGAGCCAAATACAGGACCATTCTGGAAGAAAACCTGATGGAGTCTGCAAAAGACCTGAGACTGGGACGGAGATTTGTCTTCCAACAAGACAATGATCCAAAACATAAAGCAAAATCTACAATGGAATGGTTCAAAAATAAACATATCCAGGTGTTAGAATGGCCAAGTCAAAGTCCAGACCTGAATCCAATCGAGAATCTGTGGAAAGAACTGAAAACTGCTGTTCACAAATGCTCTCCATCCAACCTCACTGAGCTCGAGCTGTTTTGCAAGGAGGAATGGGAAAAAATGTCAGTCCCTCGATGTGCAAAACTGATAGAGACATACCCCAAGCGGCTTACAGCTGTAATCGCAGCAAAAGGTGGCGCTACAAAGTATTAACTTAAGGGGGCTGAATAATTTTGCACGCCCAATTTTTCCGTTTTTGATTTGTTAAAAAAGTTTGAAATATCCAATAAATGTCGTTCCACTTCATGATTGTGTCCCACTTGTTGTTGATTCTTCACAAAAAAATACAGTTTTATATCTTTATGTTTGAAGCCTGAAATGTGGCAAAAGGTCGCAAAGTTCAAGGGGGCCGAATACTTTCGCAAGGCACTGTATCTCATATACTATGTATTGCAGTGAATGGAGTGAGTCACCAGTCCTCTGTATTCAACCTGTTGCCCAGCACAATAGAGAAACGTTTAAAGTTTTGCAGATTCTATTAAGTCATTCCAATAACATACATTTGTTATAGTGGATTTCTTTAAATATACACCAGGGCGCTCCAACCCTGTTCCTGGAGCGCTACCGTCCTGTAGGTTCTCTCTCCAACCCTGTTCCTGGAGCGCTACCGTCCTGTAGGTTCTCTCTTCAACCCTAAACCCCCCTAGTCAAGTATCACCCCTCCTCCTAAACCCTCCCCTAGTCAAGTATCACCCCTCCTCCTAAACCCTCCCCTAGTCAAGTATCACCCCTCCTCCTAAACCCTCCCCTAGTCAAGTATCACCCCTCCTCCTAAACCCTCCCCTAGTCAAGTATCACCCCTCCTCCTAAACCCTCCCCTAGTCAAGTATCACCCCTCCTCCTAAACCCTCCCCTAGTCAAGTATCACCCCTCCTCCTAAACCCCCCCTAGTCAAGTATCACCCCTCCTCCTAAACCCTCCCTAGTCAAGTATCACCCCTCCTCCTAAACCCTCCCCTAGTCAAGTATCACCCCTCCTCCTAAACCCTCCCTAGTCAAGTATCACCCCTCCTCCTAAACCCTCCCTAGTCAGTTATGGAATGAGTTCCTAATATGTATTCAGTACCATGCTGATCCCAGTAGTCATGTGATTATGGCTGAGAAAAATATCCTGCTGTAGCCTTCTCCTCCAAAATGTTTGACTTTATTCTCTAAATATTTTTCTACTTTATTCTCAATTTTATAAAAAAATGTTTTCTGAAAATATTTCAACTTTATTCTCGAATTATTGTGACTTTTACTAAATTTTATTTGGACTTTATTCTCCAATTAATAGTGACTTATTCTCTTAAGTATTTCGAGTTTTTGATAGCACCCTCCATGCAATGTACTCCCCCCCACAACCGGCCGTGATTTGGAGTCCCATAGGGCGGCGCTCAATTGGCCCAGCATCGTCCGGTTTAGACCGGTGTAGGCAGTCATTGTAAATAAGAATTTATTCTTAACTGACTTGCCTAGTTAAATAAAATGTTAAATAAAAAATATTATGATTCATGAAAGTAGTTTCCTTCTTGACTCTTACACTCATATTGGTTTGGTGCGGTTTTCTGAACTCTGGTGCGTTGACCCCCTTAGTTCCGACTATTCGGTTCATTTGGACACTATAATGTAGCAAAGAGTCGAACTCTGATTCGAACTACAGCGCAAAATTATTTGAGAAAACGACCTTTAAAAAAATAATAAAAAAGGTAGGTTGCAGTCCGGAACATTTTTCTTGAACATTTGATTAAACTATGGTTTACATGAATCAACATTAATACATGTCTTACCTGATTCAAAATCGTATCATATGTTTTAGGATACCAAAATCTAAATGTCCATGAAGTTGTCCGTCACCGTGAGAAGGAAACAGGATATCAGCCTGATAGACCTAGAAAATGGTGCGATAACATTTGAGACAGATCAGCTGCGATGAAAAGGTGCTCGATAAAGAACTGTCTTCTTTATACTAACTCTGTGTATACTTGAACGATGTATTCATGTATAAACATATAGCTTTCTTTATTGATAATTCATATTTCTGGATTTACGCATGTCACGACAGTCTTGACCTAAAAACAAACCCGTATAACTCAGAGATCATAACAGCGGGATACTTACGCGGATAGTTCTTCCAAAACGACAGGACAGTCCCCGCGAACTGTGAGCAGAATAAACTATTATCAAACGCTGTGTTTGATGACCTGGGCAGAATAACATTAAATGAAACCAGCAGACACTCTCAGAAGGCGTCAGAAAGACGATCATTCGTGTATTTTTTCGCGGACAGTGGTTTAAATAGTCTCGCCATAGAGGAAGTATCGGGTATGCACACCATAACGGACCACGATTGGTTGATCAAATCGCCCTGTTCAAGACTCACCACGGAGCGACTTTTTACAAATTTTCCGCAGACCAAAAAAGACAATAATGTGTATCAAATATTGTTTATATATATTTTTTTTAAATCTCAAAATCTTCAAAATGTCGGTTGTATCCAACAGCTGGAACTCAGCCAGGTAAAAGAGCTCACATGACCTGACTAGCAACCAACTCACCACAAGCCTGCCAGCTCATGTCGTTCATCCTCAGGCTTTCCCAGATCTCTTTCTGGGTTGGTTTGTAATTACTCTGGTTAGGGCTGTTTAAAGTGGAACTGGCTCCATTTTTAGCAACATGAAATCTGATTCAAATCTGCTAATATACACACCCAGGAAGAATATGACATCGAACAAAAATATTCTGACAAGTGAGCACTTAGATGTGGTCATTTTCATGGAGGTGATGGGTGCTTTGCTGGTGTTACAGTCTAACTTTCGAACCAGGGACCCTCTGCACACAGACAACAGCCACCCTCGAAGCATCGTTAACCATCACTCCACAAAAGCGGCGGCCCTTGCAGAGCAAAGGGGGAACAACTACTTCAAGGTCTCAGAGCCAGTGACGTCACGGCTTGAAACGCTATTAGCGCGCACCACCGCTAACTAGCTAGCCATTTCACATCGGTGACACTGTCAGTGATTTATTTAGAATTCAAGGCACACTTAACCAGCATGGCTACCACAGCATTCTGCAGTGATACACCATCCCATGTGGTTTGCGTTTAGTGGGATTATAATTTGTTTTTCCACAGGACAATGACCCAAAACACACCTCCAGGCTGTGTAAGGGCTATTTGACCAAGAAGGAGAATGATGGAGTGGTACATCAGATGACCTGGCCTCCTCAATCAAAAAGCATTCCTCATGAAGCTGGTTGACAGAATGCCAAGAGTGTGCAAAGCTGTCATCAAGGGTGGCTAAATATAACAGTTATTTGTTTAACACTTCTTTGGTTACTACATGATTATATTTGTCATCACTATTATTCTACAATGTAGAAAATAGTAAAAATCAAGAAAAACCCTTGAATGAAGTTTGTCTTTATTTTATACTTTCTTAAAACAGCAAAAAAAGAAACATCCCTTTTTCAGGACGAAAAAGATAAATGGATTTTTACAAATTAACTTCACAGATCTTGTAAAATTGTAAAGTGTTTAAACACCATTTTCCCACGCTTGTTCAATGGACCATAAACAATTAATGAACATGTACCTGTGGAACGGTCGTTAAGAAACTAACAGCTGACAGACGGTAGGCAATTAAGGTCACAGTTCTGAAAACTGAGATGACACTAAAAGAGGCCTTTCTACTGACTCGCAAAACACCAAAAGAAAGATGCCCAGGGTCCCTGCTCATCTGCGTGAATGTGCCTTAGGTATGCTGCAAGGAGGCATGAGGACTGTAGATGTGGCCAGGGCAATAAATTACAATGTCCGTACTGTGAGACGCCCAAGACAGTGCTACAGGGAGACAGGACGGACAGCTGATCGTCCTCGCCTTGGCAGACCACATGTAACAACACCTGCACAGGATCAGTACATCTGAACATCACACCTGCGGGACAGGTACAGGATGGCAACAACTGCCTGAGTTACACCAGGAACGCACAATCCCTCCATCAGTGCTCAGACTGTCCACAATAGGCTGAGAAATGCTGGACTGAGGGCTTGTTGGCCTGTTGTAAGGCAGGTATTTATCAGACATCACCGGCGTCAACGTCGCCTCTGGGCACAAACCCCCCGCCATCGCTGGACCAGACAGGACTGGGAAAAAAAGTGCAGTTCAGGGGTGATGGTTGGATTCGTGTTTATCGTCGAAGGAATGAGCGTTACACCGAGGCCTGTACTCTGAAGCGGGATCGATTTGGAGGTGGAGGGTCCGTCATGGTCTGGGGCGGTGTGTCACAGCATCATCCGACTGAGCGTGTTGTCATTGCAGGCAATTTTAACGCTGTGCGTTACAGGGAAGACATCCTCCTCCCTCATGTGGTACCCTTCCTGCAGGCTCATCCTGATGCAGCCCACTGTGTTCTTGGGGACCTTCAATGCTGCAGACATTTTTTGGTACCCTTTCCCCAGATCTGTGCCTCGACACAATCCAATATCCCAGAGCTCTACAGACAATTCCTTCAACCTCATGGCTTGGTTTTCTGTCTGACATGCACTGTCAACTGTGGGACCTTATATAGACAGGTGTGTGCCTTTCCAAATCATGTCCAATCAATTGAATTTACCACAGGTGGACTCCAATCAAGTTCTAGAAACATCTCAAGGATGATCAATGGAAACAGGATGCACCTGAGCTCAATTTCGAGTCTCATAACAACGGGTCTGAATACTTGTGTAAAGAAGGAGTGTGTTTTTAAAACATTTTAATACACTTGCAAAAAATTCTAAAATACCTGTTTTCACTTTGTCCTTATGGGATATTGTGATGTCATTATGGGGTTTTGTGATGTCATTATGGGTTATTGTGATGTCATTATGGGGTATTGTGATGTCATTATGGGGTATTGTGATGTCATTATGGGTTATTGTGATGTCATTATGGGGTATTGTGATGTCATTATGGGGTATTGTGATGTCATTATGGGGTATTGTGATGTCATTATGGGGTATTGTGATGTCATTATGGGGTATTGTGATGTCATTATGGGGTATTGTGATGTCATTATGGGGTATTGTGATGTCATTATGGGGTATTGTGATGTCATTATGGGTTATTGTGATGTCATTATGGGGTATTGTGATGTCATTATGGGGTATTGTGATGTCATTATGGGGTATTGTGATGTCATTATGGGGTATTGTGATGTCATTATGGGGTATTGTGATGTCATTATGGGGTATTGTGATGTCATTATGGGGTATTGTGATGTCATTATGGGGTATTGTGATGTCATTATGGGGTATTGTGATGTCATTATGGGGTATTGTGATGTCATTATGGGGTATTGTGATGTCATTATGGGGTATTGTGATGTCATTATGGGGTATTGTGTGTAGATGGATGAGGGAAATGTTTTTATTTAATCCATTCTAGAATAAGGCTGTAACATAAAACAAAATGTGGAAAAAGTCTGAATACTTCCCGAATGCACTGTACCTCGATATACAGAGAACATCTAAGGACATTGAGTACATCGCTACTATCATCATATTGTCAACTGATTACTTATAATCAATGCAGTCACATCTCCCCAAAATATCCTATTTAATTGAATGTTTCTCATCAAAATGCAAACTTTCGCACCTCTGCTCCAATATGTTCCCCCTCCGCTCCAATATGTCCCCCCCCGCTCCAATATGTTCCCCCTCCGCTCCAATATGTCCCCCTCCGCTCCAATATGTTCCCCCTACACTCCAATATGTTCCCCCTCCGCTCCAATATGTCCCCCTCTCCGCTCCAATCCCCCTCCGCTCCAATATGTTCCCCCCTCCGCTCCAATATGTTCCCCCCTCCGCTCCAATATGTCCCCCTCTCCGCTCCAATATGTCCCCCCCCCCGCTCCAATATGTTCCCCCTCCGCTCCAATATGTTCCCCCTCCGCTCCAATATGTCCCCCCTCCGCTCCAATATGTTCCCCCCTCCGCTCCAATATGTTCCCCCTCCGCTCCAATATGTTCCCCCTCTGCTCCAATATGTTCCCCCCTACGCTCCAATATGTTCCCCCCAGCGCTCCAATATGTTCCCCCCTCGCTCCAATATGTTCCCCCCTGCTCCAATATGTACTCCCCCTCCGCTCCAATATGTCCCCCTCTGCTCCAATATGTTCCCCCTACGCTCCAATATGTTCCCCCTCCGTCTCCAATATGTCCCCCCTCTCCGCTCCAATATGTCCCCCTCTGCTCCAATATGTTCCCCCTCCACTCCAATATGTTCCCCCTCCGCTCCAATATGTTCTCCGCCCCCCCCTCCGCTCCAATGTTCCCCCCGCGCTCCAATATGTTCCCCCTCCGCTCCAATATGTTCCCCCTCTGCTCCAATATGTTCCCCCCTACGCTCCAATATGTTCCCCCTCTGCTCCAATATGTTCCCCCTACGCTCCAATATGTTCCCCCTCTGCTCCAATATGTTCCCCCCTCGCTCCAATATGTTCCCCCCTCTGCTCCAATATGTACTCCCCCTCCGCTCCAATATGTTCCCCCCTCCGCTCCAATATGTCCCCCCCCTCCGCTCCAATATGTCCCCCCGCTCCAATATGTTCCCCCTCCGCTCCCATATGTTCACCCCCTCCGCTCCAATATGTCCCCCCTCTGCTCCAATATGTCCCCCCCTCTGCTCCAATATGTCCCCCCTCCGCTCCAATATGTCCCCCCTCCGCTCCAATATGTCCCCCTCTGCTCCAATATGTCCCCCCTCTGCTCCAATATGTTCCCCCCTCTGCTCCAATATGTTCCCCTCTGCTCCAATATGTTCCCCCTATGCTCAAATATGTTCCCCCTATGCTCCAATATGTTCCCCCTCGCTCCAATATGTTCCCCCCTCCACTCCCACTCCAATATGTACTCCCCTCCACTCCAATATGTACCCCCCTCCGCTATGTTCCTTTTGGTATATTGGCCCATTTATTCTAAAGAGACTTCAGTGTACAACTTATAGGTTCTTATGTGACATCCCTGAATGTGTATTTGGGAGGGGAAAAAAAGGAAAGATGCTTTTAACTTTTATATACATTTTTATTATACTACAGTTTGATAGACTGGTTTAGACATTTGTAGTGAACAGTAAGATGTACAGGGTTTTTGGCTTTTCATACAGATGTATTTTTTTGGGATTGATGATATCAAAATGTTAAAATTAAGAAGAAAACAGGATTTTCTGAAAATCCAGCCATGTTCAAGGCTGATTCAATGGATGTTTTTGTGTTGGACTCAATCCACACGACGGCAGAATATTGTCTGCAGAGAAGTTGGTTTGCTCTCGTCACCATTGCGAGCTTGTTGAGTTGGTTTCTGTATACATGCAGTACAGAGTTCTGGTAGAAGTCTGTTGAATTCAATAACAAAATTGCAAAAACAAAACAATTACACCGTCGGGTAATGCACACCTGAAGTAATGGGAGGGAGGGGAGTCAAAGGGTGTGTTCACTAGTGTACACCGTAAGCAGACGGAAGATGATTGGTCATAACTACAGAGTTTCTATTGGACCATTTTAGGTAGGTCCCGCGCCGTTTCCTAAGGTTCCAATACATCCATGGAAAATCTTGGGACCAAAAGAATCTTTAAAATGTTTCCTATTGAAGTTGCGCACACTGCAGTGTGAGGATAAGGAAGCCACTGACACACACACACACAATGACAATGATCGTCCCCCTCTCCAGAAAACTGGGTACTGTTCATTAGGGCATGTTACAGAAAATAATTTTGCAAAAGACACCAAAAAAAAGTGTGTTTCTTATTGGACAACTCCAACGCCGTATTAAATTAGCGCAAAACATTTTGCATTGGAAAATGAAAACAAGTGTTCCTCATTGGACAGGTAGTTCAGTTAGTCCCTTCCTGTCACAGTCTGTTTTCTTCCGTTTGGTGCCGAATGAACACGACCCAGGAGGAATGAAACCCTCCAACAATAACCATTTTAATGTAATTTGTCCATAGCAGTTTGTTTATTCATTGTCCTCATTATACTACGTCCTCAATACTGTCCTGCCAACCACATTTATTTTATCGTCACAATCAAATGACTATCTTTAATACATATGGTATAAATGATGTTTGTCAATGCATCTCCTGCAGATATTCATGCGTGATTGTCTGAGTTTACAGATGAGACTTGTCTATCTATTGTAGCACTGCTCGTTCTTATCGTAGGCATATTGTTTTATACCAACAAAACCACAATGGTCATGTCTCACGTACTTAATAATATATTGATGTTTGTTTACACACAACTTCAGATACAAAATGTCAGCATGTCTATTGGGGGGGGTTGTTCTGCCAAATTTAATCGACAAAAATAATATTGACAGATCAAAAATAAGACCTTACAGTTTCTCATCCTCAAGAACAGAACTTCATTATTCTTACAAATCTGTTTAGGTCCTTATTCACACAGCAGAGGGCAGTCCTGGGCTGGGCTGCATCCCAAATCTATGGACCCCTGTCCCTTATATAGCTCACGACTTTTCACCAAAGGCCTATGGGGTCAAGTTGTGCCCTAAATAGGGAGTAGGATGCTGTGCTGCATCTCTGCTACAGGAGGATCTAGTGAGACAACTACAATTGTGTTGCCTGAAAACATTCCAACAACACAACTAGAGCAAACAAACTGTAGTCGGTCCGTGTCAGGAAATAAAGAATCTGGTGATCATTGGATAAAGCTAAAAGAGGCCAGACTTAAGACCCGAGGAGAGTGCATCCTTCCTTCAATCATTCCTTAAACCCTTCCTTCCTCTGTGAAGAGTTGTGCCTGCAGGCACTGACACTGAGCACCGGGGTGCAAATGAAACCGCATCAACAGGAGGATGCTTCCTCTCTCTCCACTTATGAGTTTCTTTAATCTTCCTAGCTCACCGGACCGCGTAAAGTCCCTGTCAGCGGAGATCGAAGCGCCGTTTCATCAGGCAGAGCTCTGGACACCTCTCCATCAGGTCCTCAGAGCACCCCATGCTACAACAAGGCCTTCAGAGAATACATTTCCCAGAGTGCAGTGCTTCTGCTTTGTCCTCTAGCTACCACAGTGGAACTGGAATGCTACTCAGACTTCCTGGATCATGTGATCTGGTCCAAGGACAGAGAAGAGATGGTGCATAGGTGGAGTAGAGGGACGCTAGCTAGCTGGTAGCTAAGCAGCAGAGCTAGCTGTCCGTCTGGTGAAGGGACAGTAACATTAGCTAGCTGGTAGCTAACCAGCAGAGATAGCTGTCCGTCTGGTGAAGGGATAGCAACATTAGCTAGCTGGTAGCCAACCAGCAGAGCTAGCTGTCCGTCTGGTGAAGGGATAGCAACATTAGCTAGCTGGTAGCCAACCAGCAGAGCTAGCTGTCCGTCTGGTGAAGGGATAGCAACATTAGCTAGCTGGTAGCCAACCAGCAGAGCTAGCTGTCCGTCTGGTGAAGGGATAGCAACATTAGCTAGATGGTAGCCAACCAGCAGAGCTAGCTGTCCGTCTGGTGAAGGGATAGCAACATTAGCTAGCTGGTATCTAACCAGCAGAGCTAGCTGTCCGTCTGGTGAAGGGATAGCAACATTAGCTAGCTGGTATCTAACCAGCAGAGCTAGCTGTCCTTCTGGTGAAGGGATAGCAACATTAGCTAGCTGGTAGCCAACCAGCAGTGCTAGCTGTCCTTCTGGTGAAGGGACAGTAACATTAGCTAGCTGGTAGCTAAGCAGCAGAGCTAGCTGTCCGTCTGGTGAAGGGACAGTAACATTAGCTAGCTGGTAGCTAACCAGCAGAGATAGCTGTCCGTCTGGTGAAGGGATAGCAACATTAGCTAGCTGGTAGCCAACCAGCAGAGCTAGCTGTCCGTCTGGTGAAGGGATAGCAACATTAGCTAGCTGGTAGCCAACCAGCAGAGCTAGCTGTCCGTCTGGTGAAGGGATAGCAACATTAGCTAGCTGGTAGCTAACCAGCAGAGCTAGCTGCCCGTCTGGTGAAGGGACAGTAACATTAGCTAGCTGGTAGCTAACCAGCAGAGATAGCTGTCCGTCTGGTGAAGGGATAGCAACATTAGCTAGCTGGTAGCCAACCAGCAGAGCTAGCTGTCCGTCTGGTGAAGGGATAGCAACATTAGCTAGCTGGTAGCTAACCAGCAGAGCTAGCTGTCCATCTGGTGAAGGGACAGTAACATTAGCTAGCTGGTAGCTAACCAGCAGAGCTAGCTGTCCATCTGGTGAAGGGACAGTAACATTAGCTAGCTGCCCTGCTCAGTTTTCAGCCCCTCTGAAGGGATGGGAGGCGAGGCAGAATGGGAGGAGGAAAAAAAAGAGGTGGTGGCAGAGAGAAAGGGAGAACCAGGAGGGGGGGGGGGTCCGTTGCATCCGTCTCCTAGGAGATAATCTCCAGGATGTAGAAAACCAGCTCCATGATGACAGGGCCCTCACTGAATTGACATGCCCCGCTGTGGATGACAGGGATCAGGGTACTGTCCAGGTCGCTCAGGTAACGGGGGAGGAGAGGCTGGCCATTACTGCCCGCCAGGTAACCCACCTAGGAACAGGACAGAGACAGGTAGTTATGATTGATCGATCTATTGTCATGGAAATTCTACACAATGTTGTTGAAATTACCACTTGAAGTCAATCTTAAATGAATCATTTTTTTAATTGTCAGCGCGCACCATAGTGAACATCTGTCAGAAGCTCAAACGGGAC
Organism: Oncorhynchus tshawytscha; assembly: GCF_018296145.1. Lineage (NCBI taxonomy): Eukaryota > Metazoa > Chordata > Actinopteri > Salmoniformes > Salmonidae > Oncorhynchus > Oncorhynchus tshawytscha. Next base: position 82,588,501 of record NC_056438.1, read on the forward strand.
GGTCCCGTTAGTTCCCTTATATACTGACAAGTCATATTTGCATGATTTAGCTTATTCATCAATTCATAATTAATTCAAGTTTGTTTCATTCATCTGACAGACCAATGCCACACGAGGCTTCTTCTCTCCAAGCGGGAGACCTTGAAACTGAGATATCTTTCATTCTCAAAACAAGGTTTGGGCGTCCTGCCAAATTGCAGATACTGATAAGTGAGGATTCATTCGTTCAGTCACTTGCATGAACACAGACATGGGTTATTAGAACAGCACATGAATAGAACACAGAAATGTATTGAAAAAGCACAAGAAAAATTTCCAATCAATCTATCCTGGGCAGGCACACACACACACACAGGTTACTGTAGAACACAGCTACATTACTCTGTCACCTAGTCCAGAACCAAGTCATTACAAACAGCTTGTTGTTTCTTACCCTGGTTTAGAAGACAATTAACAGATGCTTTGGCTGCCCTGATTGGCAGAAATCGTGTCAATAGCATTTACCCCTTGCTCTGCTGTCACAAGGGACAGAGGGACTCTGGATTGTACCTTTGATGAAAATATACACAAAAAAAAACCATCTACCTGCTCTGAGTCGAGGGTGACGCGTAGGCTCAGCTTGGCCATGCCATCCTCCTTCAACAGTTTCAGGTGAGGGCACAACGCCACACAGAACGCCCTCGCTACGTTCTCCGTCAAACGGCTGTGATCAGCAGGGTCACTCAGACCGTTGGGCTGAGCCTGGTCATCACTCTGGAGGTAGAACACCTGGAGAGAGAGAGCGAGAGGGGGAAATTAGACATCAATATTTCCAACACCAATCCATTCCTTTTAAATCCATGAAGGGGAATGAACCATCCCTTCAGAGGGGCTGAACCTCTGGGGAGAAGCCTCGCCTCCCATCCCTTCAGAGGGGCTGAACCTCTGGGGAGAAGCCTCGCCTCCCATCCCTTCAGAGGGGCTGAACCTCTGGGGAGAAGCCTCGCCTCCCATCCCTTCAGAGGGGCTGAACCTCTGGGGAGAAGCCTCGCCTCCCATCCCTTCAGAGGGGCTGAACCTCGGGGGAGAAGCCTCGCCTCCTATCCCCTCAGAGGGGCTGAACCTCTGGGGAGAAGCCTCGCCTCCCATCCCTTCAGAGGGGCTGAACCTCGGGGAGAAGCCTCGCCTCCCATCCCTTCAGAGGGGCTGAACCTCTGGGGAGAAGCCTCGCCTCCCATCCCTTCAGAGGGGCTGAACCTCTGGGGAGAAGCCTCGCCTCCCATCCCTTCAGAGGGGCTGAACCTCTGGGGAGAAGCCTCGCCTCCTATCCCTTCAGAGGGGCTGAACCTCTGGGGAGAAGCCTCGCCTCCTATCCCTTCAGAGGGGCTGAACCTCTGGGGAGAAGCCTCGCCTCCCATCCCTTCAGAGGGGCTGAACCTCTGGGGAGAAGCCTCGCCTCCTATCCCTTCAGAGGGGCTGAACCTCTGGGAGAAGCCTCGCCTCCCATCCCTTCAGAGGGGCTGAACCTCGGGGAGAAGCCTCGCCTCCCATCCCTTCAGAGGGGCTGAACCTCGGGGAGAAGCCTCGCCTCCCATCCCTTCAGAGGGGCTGAACCTCGGGGAGAAGCCTCGCCTCCCATCCCTTCAGAGGGGCTGAACCTCTGGGGAGAAGCCTCGCCTCCTATCCCTTCAGAGGGGCTGAACCTCTGGGGAGAAGCCTCGCCTCCCATCCCTTCAGAGGGGCTGAACCTCTGGGGAGAAGCCTCGCCTCCTATCCCTTCAGAGGGGCTGAACCTCTGGGGAGAAGCCTTCCCATCCCTTCAGAGGGGCTGAACCTCGGGGAGAAGCCTCGCCTCCCATCCCTTCAGAGGGTGAACCTCGGGGAGAAGCCTCGCCTCCCATCCCTTCAGAGGGGCTGAACCTCGGGGGAGAAGCCTCGCCTCCCATCCCTTCAGAGGAGCTGAACCTCGGGGGAGAAGCCTCGCCTCCTATCCCCTCAGAGGAGCTGAACCTCGGGGGAGAAGGGAGGATGACAACACGTTACATACCTCTGTCCAGCGGATGACCTTCCCGTTGGCCTTGAACTCCGACCCTTGGAAGATTTTCACACTAGTGATGGACTCCATAGACTTCCCATCGATAGGACTGATCACTCTGTTGGGGGGGGTATAGTTAACATTTACTGTCAGTCATAGATGGACACAAGGCAGAGAGTACTGTATTTAAATAAATAAAAATTGTCCAAATCGATCCCTAACCTCCAGCCACTCCTGAAGATTGAGACAGGATTGGATCTTTGTTAGAAATATAGCAACATTACCTTGTCACCCACCCAATCAGAAGACAAGATTAAGCTATTACTAAATGGCTTATATCCATCTAATCCCCTCAGATCTATAGGAGTGTAGGGGCTAGGGGTTGATATCTATCTAATCCCCTCAGATCTATAGGAGTGTCGGGGCTAGGGGTTGATATCTATCTAATCCCCTCAGATCTATAGGAGTGTAGGGGCTAGGGGTTGATATCTATCTAATCCCCTCAGATCTATAGGAGTGTCGGGGCTAGGGGTTGATATCTATCTAATCCCATCAGATCTATAGGAGTGTTGTGGAGTTGATTTGGAATTCAGAAAACACTCACCCCTTGTTGAAATTGTGATGGTCACCTACCCACTGTATGTGTTCCTCCCTTCTCTCTGCCCCCCTCATTGAAGTTGATGTCATCTATCCACTATGTGTAAGTGTTCCTCCCTTCTCCCCGCCTCTCCCTCCACTTCCTCTCGCCTCTCCCTCCACTTCCTCTCGCCTCTCCCTCCACTTCCTCTCTGCCTCTCCCACCTCTTCCTCCACTTCCTCCCTGCCTCTCCTCCACTTCCTCCCTGCCTCTCCCTCCACTTCCTCCCTGCCTCTCCCTCCACTTCCTCCCTGCCTCTCCCTGCCTCTCCCTCCACTTCCTCCCTGCCTCTCCCTCCACTTCCTCCCTTCTCCCCCTCCACTTCCTCCTTGCCTCTCCCTCTACTTCCTCCCTGCCTCTCCCTCTACTTCCTCCCTTCTCCCTGCCTCTCCCTCCACTTCCTCCTTGCCTCTCCCTCTACTTCCTCCCTTCTCCCTGCCTCTCCCTCCACTTCCTCTCCCTCCACTTCCTCTCCCTCCACTTCCTCCCTGCCTCTCCCTCCACTTCCTCCCTTCTCCCCCTCCACTTCCTCCTTGCCTCTCCCTCTACTTCCTCCTTGCCTCTCCCTCTACTTCCTCCCTTCTCCCTGCCTCTCCCTCCACTTCCTCCCCCTCCACTTCCTCCCTTCTCCCCCTCCACTCCCTCCATTCTCCCTGCCTCTCCCTCTACTTCCTCCATTCTCCCTTCCTCCCCCTCTTCCTTCCTCCATTCTCCTCTTCCTCCATTCTCCCTTCCTCCATTCTCCCTTCCTCCATTCTCCCTTCCTCCCCCTCCACTTCCTCCCCCCTCTTCCTCCACTCCTCCACTCCCTCTTCCTCCACCTCTCCCCTTACCCCTTGTTGAAGTTGATGTCATCTTCTATCCACTGTATGTGAACATGTTCCTGTCTGTCCTCCTGGTCGACCAGGCCACAGGTGATACTGAAGTCCTTCATGTCCCTCAGGGCTTGCCGTAGAGCGTCCATAGTCTCTCCTGTGATCTGCACCATCACACCGTCTACAGGGGAACAACAGGTATATCACCCCCCATCTACAGGGGAACAACAGGTATATCACCCCCCCCTCAGGGGAACAACAGGTATATCACCTTCCCCCCTCTACAGGGGAACAACAGGTATATCACCCCCCTCCAGGGAACAACAGGTATATCAACCCCCCTCCAACAGGTATATCTCCCCCCGTCTACAGGGGAACAACAGGTATATCACTCCCCCGTCAGGGGAACAACAGGTATCCACCCCCCTCCTCAGGGGAACCAGGCATATCACCCCCCCTACAGGGAACAACAGGTATATCAACTCCTCCAACAGGTATATCCCCCCTCCTCAGGGGAACAACAGGTCCCCCCCGTCTCCAGGGGAACAACAGGCTATCACTCCCTCCCTCCTCCTCCAGGGGAACAACAGGTATATCCACCCCCCTCCCTCTACAGGGGAACAACAGGTCCTATCACCCCCCTCCCAGGGGAACAACAGGTATATCCTCCCCGTCTACAGGGGAACAACAGGTATATCACCCCCCCTCTACAGGGGAACAACAGGTCCCCCCCCCGTCTCCAGGGGAACAACAGGTATATCCCCCCCCCTTCTACAGGGGAACAACAGGTATATCACCCCCCTTCTACAGGGGAACAACAGGTATATCCTCCCCCCCCGTCTTCCAACAGGTATATCACCTCTTCCTCAGGGGAACAACAGGTATCTTCACCCCTCCCTCTTCCAACTTCCTCTTCCTCCAACAACAGGTATATCTTCCTCCCCTACAGGGGAACAGCAGGTTACCCCCCCCCGTCTACAGGGGAACAACATCTTCATCCACTGTATGTGGGGAACATGTTCAGGTCTATCCTCCTGGTCGACCAGGCCACAGGTGAACAAGTCCTTCATGTCCCTCAGGGCAACAGGTATATAGTCTCTCCTGTGATCTGGGGAACAACAGGTCATCACCGTCTACAGGGGAACAACAGGTATATCACCCCCCCCGTCTACAGGGGAACAACAGGTATATCACCCCCCCCGTCTACAGGGGAACAACAGGTATATCACCCCCCGTCTACAGGGGAACAACAGGTATATCACCCCCCGTCTACAGGGGAACAACAGGTATATCACCCCCCGTCTACAGGGGAACAACAGGTATATCACCCCCCGTCTACAGGGGAACAACAGGTATATCACCCCCCCCGTCTACAGGGGAACAACAGGTATATCACCCCCCCCGTCTACAGGGGAACAACAGGTATATCACCCCCCCCGTCTACAGGGGAACAACAGGTATATCACCCCCCGTCTACAGGGGAACAACAGGTATATCACCCCCCCCCGTCTACAGGGGAACAACAGGTATATCACCCCCCGTCTACAGGGGAACAACAGGTATATCACCCCCCGTCTACAGGGGAACAACAGGTATATCACCCCCCCCGTCTACAGGGGAACAACAGGTATATCACCCCCCCCGTCTACAGGGGAACAACAGGTATATCACCCCCCGTCTACAGGGGAACAACAGGTATATCACCCCCCCCGTCTACAGGGGAACAACAGGTATATCACCCCCCGTCTACAGCGGAACCACGGTGTAATTTAAACCCTGATGACAGTGGGTAATATAGGTGATAGGTAGACATTGGTGATACCTGTAAACCCAAACCCCTAATGTAGCGTAACAGGTGGGTACATCCTCTTAAGAAAATAACAAGGTGGGTACATCCTCTTAAGAAAATAACAAGGTGGGTACATCCTCTTAAGAAAATAACAGGTGGGTAAACGGGAGTACCTTCAACGATGCTAGTCTTGGCCAGGTGTCCTGCCTTGAGAGAACCACTGAACACGAAGAAGCAGGCGCCAGTCACTAGAAGAAAAACAACAAATACTGGTTTTAAAATGACATTTCCATTTAAATCGTGAGCCATCTGAAGGGGCGGGATTCAACACTAACGCCACCTATGATTTTGGTAGTCCACTTCCCAGACTATGACTCCACGTTGTTGTGTGTCGACCCTACCTTTGCGTGGTTGATGGTGAATGCTGATGGCCTGTGTCTGGTAGTTTCCGTCATCGTTCTGTACACACACCAGGTGGGAGTCGGCCCGCTCGTTGAAACACGCCCCCATGGCCAAGACGTGCTCATTGGACTTGTTCATAGCCTTCATTAGCTGCAGGGGACATAAATACTTGTTCATAGCCTCCATTAGCTGGAGGGGACAGAGAATATGGTTGTGTCATTATAAGGTCCCAATCTGTCATGTCACTGGACGAACCCTGTCACTTGTTCATAACGAGGGTAGAAATAACATTTCATTCGTCTCTGTTGTAGCTGTGAGAAAAAAAATCATATTTAATTAAAACAATAGCATGCCCTGGAGTGTAGAGGTTTGGGGGAATGGGGTTGGGACAAAGACCCTCTAAACCAGATCAGTTCTGCCTGTTCAAATGTGGTTACAGTATGAACAGGACTCTAAATTAGATCCGATTTCTTTATTTTTCTCCCCCCCCCCCAGAGGTCTTGGCTGATTTCTTTTTATTTTCCAATGATGTCAAGCAAAGAGGCACTGAGTTTGAAGGTTGGCCTTGAAATACATCCACAGGTGCACCTCCAATTGACTCAAATGATGTCAATTAGCCTATCAGAAGCTTCTAAAGCCATGACATCATTTTCTGGAATTTTCCAAGCTGTTTAAAAGGCACAGTCAACTTAGTGTATGTAAACTTCTGACCCACTGGAATGGTGATACAGTGAATTATAAGTGGAACAATCTGTCTGTAAACAATTGTAAAAATGACTAGGGTAGATGTCCTAACCGACTTGCCAAAACTATAGTTTGTTAACAAGAAATTTGTGAAGTGGTTGAAAAACGAGTTTTAATGACTCCAACATAAGTGTATGTAAACTTCCGACTTCAACTGTATGTGATTGACATTTCTAAACTGTAATTCACAAGGAAGAAAACAAATGAGAATCTGGAGCGTTTTAGACAGACTGTTAAAAGCGTTCGTACAAGCGGTTGTCAAACAGTCCACGCATCATATCCCTGGGCTCCTTCATGTTAGAGTGGCAGTAGCCACGCAGAGAAACTATCCATTTAGTAACAACGGCTTACAGGGAATAACGAAACCTTCTGTCTGTTAGGGTTCATATGAGACCTCTCATTAGACGAAATCTAGTCTTAGACATTCAGACTAAAATATCATTTGAATACCGATTTCGTCTAGTTATAGTCAAAATGACATAAACAGTGGGCCATTTAGTCAACTAAAGTCCCTTTCCTTTTAGTTACGTCACAATTACATTGTCTCATTAACCTATTATGAACATGCATCACCGACAGAGCCCGGCCCCCACCCGACAGAGCCCGGCCCCCACCCGACAGAGCCCGGGCAACATCCGACAGAGCCCGGGCAACATCCGACAGAGCCCGGGCAACATCCGACAGAGCCCGGGCAACATCCGACAGAGCCCGGCCCCACACCGACAGAGCCCGGGCAACATCCGACAGAGCCCGGGCAACATCCGACAGAGCCCGGGCAACATCCGACAGAGCCCGGGCAACATCCGACAGAGCCCGGGCAACATCCGACAGAGCCCGGGCAACATCAGACCGAGCCCCCACCAACAGGCAACCCCCGACAGAGCCCAGAGCCCAACATCCGACAGAGCCCGGGCAACATCCGACAGAGCCCGGCAACCCGACACGCCTACAACAGAGCCCGGCCCCCACCAACAGAGCCTACCAACAGAGCCCGGCCCCCACCAACAGAGCCCGGCCCCCAACACCAACAGAGCCCGGCCCCCAACAGAGCCCGGCCCCCACCAACAGAGCCTACCAACAGAGCCCGGCCCCCACCAAGAGCAGAGCCTACCAACAGAGCCCGGCCCCCACCAACAGAGCCTACCAACAGAGCCCGGCCCCCACCAACAGAGCCCGGCCCCTACCAACAGAGCCCGGCCCCCACCAACAGAGCCCGGCCCCTACCAACAGAGCCCGGCCCCCACCAACAGAGCCCGGCCCCCACCAACAGAGCCCGGCCCCTACCAACATACTGTATATTCTTGATGAAACATCCTATTCTCTTCCCAACAGCAGAAATATGAAATCTTAAATTCAGCCTAGATAGATATTGAACATGACATACTAAACAGACACATACAAGTGCAGACAGCGAGAAGCACAAATCAACAGATGGTGCTACTAAGTAGTATGGGGTTGCAGAATGAGTGTGAGAGACAAGTATGGGGTTGCAGAATGAGTGTGAGAGACAAGTATGGGGTTGCACCGCAGTCGCGTCATTTCCATTGTTGTTATCCACATTCTAGATGCTGCAGCATATTGAAGTCCAGAAGTAGTACAGGAGATAATGACCGGTTCACCCAGTGATGTAGTGGAGTCACGAAACCTCCAGATAATGACCATTTCACCCAGTGATGTAGTGGAGTCACTAAACCTCCAGATAGGTTGCAAGTTCAAACCCCCGAGCTGACATGGTACAAATCTCTCGTTCTGCCCCTGAACAGGCATCAGCTCTAGTCATAGAACTGTTTTGCAACTGAATGTAGTCACGGTAACATGATCAGTAGCCCACTGAATGTAGTCACGGTAACATATATGCAAACATTTGGTGATACAGAAAGGAATTTCAAATAATATAACTATTAACTCCTCCGTAGCCGACAGGGCAAGCGGCTCCTCCCTAGCCGACAGGGCAAGCGGCTCCTCCCTAGCCGACAGGGCAAGCGGCTCCTCCCTAGCCGACAGGGCAAGCGGCTCCTCCCTAGCCGACAGGGCAAGCGGCTCCTCCCTAGCCGACAGGGCAAGCGGCTCCTCCCTAGCCGACAGGGCAAGCGGCTCCTCCCTAGCCGACAGGGCAAGCGGCTCCTCCCTAGCCGACAGGGCAAACGGCTCCTCCCTAGCTGATATAGGCCGTGTGTACCAGGTGTGGCTCGTCCTTCCCACTGCTGAACAGGACTGCGCATCTCTGCTGCTAATATTAACCTCTAGTGACTCCCAAACCCGCATGCGGGAGCGTAATCATCGCCTGACACTAATTAGCATAACGCAACGGACATAGATATCCCTAGAAAATATTCCTATTCATGAAAATCACAAATGAAATATATTCAGACACAGCTTAGCCTTTTGTTAATCACCCTGTCATCTCAGATGTTCAAAATATGCTTTACAGCCAAAGCTAGACAAGCATTTGTGTAAGTTTATCGATAGCCTAGCATAGCATTATGCCTTGCTAGCAGCAGGCAACCTTGTCACGGAAATCAGAAAAGCAATCAAATTAAATTGTTTACCTTTGATGAACTTCGGATGTTTTCACTCACGAGACTCCCAGGTAGATAGCCAATGTTCCTTTTTTCCAAAAATATTATTTTTGTAGGCGAAACAGCTCCTTTTGTTCTTCACGTTTGGCTGAGAAATCGCCCGGAAATTGCGGTCACCACAACGCCGAACAATATTCCAAATTAGCTCCATAATATCGTCAGAAACATGGCAAACGTTGTTTAGAATCCACCCTCAAGGTGTTTTTCTAATATCTATTCGATAATATAGCCGTCGGGACAATTCGTTTTTCACTAGGACCAATTGGAGTAATGGCTACCTCTGTATTTTACGCAAGAATCTCTCTCGGAGCCACCATGTGACCACTTACGCAATGTGGCCGCCTACGGCTATTCTTCAACAGAAATGCGTAAAACTACGTCACAATGCTGTAGACAGCTTGGGGAATACGTAGAAAGCCTAAGCTCGTTGATGGTACATTCACAGCTGAATAGGGAGTCATTGGAACGCAGTGCTTTCAAAACCTGGGGCACTTCCGGATTGGATTTTTCTCAGGCTTTCGCCTGCAACATCAGTTCTGTTATACTCACAGACAATATCTTTACAGTTTTGGAAACAATAGTGTGTTTTCTATCGAAAGCTGTCAATTATATGCATATTCTAGCATCTTTTCCTGACAAAATATCCTGCTTAAAACGGGAACATTTTTTTCCAAAAATGAAAATCCTGCCCCCTAGCACCTTAATTGTATTCAAAAAGCTCCCGCTCATTACAAAAACTCCAGTCCACTTAGTCACAGAGAGGATGGTCTTCAGTCAATTGCCACTGAAAAATTAAAGTGTCCTATGAATATGACTCACTATTTTTGTTGATGAAATTAACACTGGTCTGTTGCCTCTGGTTGAGGAGCATGGCGACTAATGACTGGCTGGGAACATAACTGCAAAGGGGGAGGGGGGTGATTGGCTGAGCCCCCTAGGGACAACGTGTACTGAGTAGGAATCTGATTGGCTAAGCCCCACTGGGAACTAATATGATTGGTTGAGAGCCTCACCTCGTTGTATCGGTTGCTGGGGATCTTGATGCAGGTCTTCTTCACCTCCATGTCCACCACCAGACCCTTCACCATGGACAACGTGTACTGGTAGTTACGGAAGTCCTGTAGGTATATTATATTATATTATATAGACCCTTCACTAGGGACAACGTGTACTGGTAGTTACGGAAGTCCTGTAGGTATATTATATTATATTATATAGACCCTTCACTAGGGACAACGTGTACTGGTAGTTACAGAAGTCCTATAGATATATTATATTATATTATATTATATTATATAGACCCTTCACTAAGGACAACGTGTACTGGTAGTTACAGAAGTCCTATAGATATATTATATTATATTATATAGACCCTTCACTAGGGACAACATGATATATTATATTATATAGACCCTTCATAATTTACAACGTGTACTGGTAGTTACGGAAGTCCTATAGATATTATATTATATTATATAGACCCTTCACTAGGGACAACGTGTACTGGTAGTTACAGAAGTCCTATAGATATATTATATTATATTATATTTTATAGACCCTTCACTAAGGACAACATGATATATAGACCCTTCACTAAGGACAACATGTACTGGTAGTTACGGAAGTCCTATAGATTATATTATTATATAGACCCTTCACTAGGGACAACATGATATATTATATTATATAGACCCTTCACTAAGGACAACGTGTACTGGTAGTTACAGAAGTCCTATAGATATATTATATTATATTATATTATATAGACCCTTCACTAGGGACAACGTGTACTGGTAGTTACGGAAGTCCTATAGATATATTATATTATATTATATTATATTATATAGACCCTTCACTAAGGACAACGTGTACTGGTAGTTACAGAAGTCCTATAGATTATATTATATTATATAGACCCTTCACTAGGGACAACGTGTACTGGTAGTTACAGAAGTCCTATAGATTATATTATATTATATAGACCCTTCACTAGGGACAACGTGTACTGGTAGTTACAGAAGTCCTATAGATATATTATATTATATTATATAGACCCTTCACTAAGGACAACGTGTACTGGTAGTTACAGAAGTCCTATAGATTATATTATATTATATAGACCCTTCACTAGGGACAACATGATATATTATATTATATAGACCCTTCACTAAGGACAACGTGTACTGGTAGTTACAGAAGTCCTATAGATATATTATATTATATTATATTATATAGACCCTTCACTAGGGACAACGTGTACTGGTAGTTACAGAAGTCCTATAGATTATATTATATTATATAGACCCTTCACTAGGGACAACATGATATATTATATTATATAGACCCTTCACTAAGGACAACGTGTACTGGTAGTTACAGAAGTCCTATAGATTATATTATATTATATAGACCCTTCACTAGGGACAACATGATATATTATATTATATAGACCCTTCACTAAGGACAACGTGTACTGGTAGTTATATAGACCCTTCACTAGGGAAGTCCTATAGATATATTATATTATATAGACCCTTCACTAGGGACAACGTGTACTGGTAGTTACAGAAGTCCTATAGATATATTATATTATATTATATAGACCCTTCACTAAGGACAACATGATATATAGACCCTTCACTAAGGACAACGTGTACTGGTAGTTACAGAAGTCCTATAGATTATATTATATTATATAGACCCTTCACTATAGATATATTATATTATATAGGGACAACGTGTACTGGTAGTTACAGAAGTCCTATAGATTATATTATATTATATAGACCCTTCACTAGGGACAACATGTACTGGTAGTTACAGAAGTCCTATAGATCTATTATATTATATTATATAGACCCTTCACTAGGGACAACATGATATATTATATTATATAGACCCTTCACTAGGGACAACATGATATATTATATTATATAGACCCTTCACTAAGGACAACGTGTACTGGTAGTTACAGAAGTGCTGCTCGTCAACACAAGACATTGAGGCAAAAAAAAAACACAAATACATAAAATCAGAAAGTAAACAAAATACTTAAAATCAGAAAGTAAACAAAATACTTAAAATCATTCAAAAGAAAAAAAGACAAGTTCTTACTGCTAACAGGTTCATGATGGTGTGGCCGGTCTCTCCAAAGAGGGGTTTTCTAAACCGCACACTGAACAGAGGGCAGGGGTAGACTGAAAACATAACGGAAATTACATCAATCTCTCTTTGAAACAAGCCAAAAAATTATCCAGCCAAAAGAAAGCAATGCCTCTGTACTCACATCTGTACTCTGCACCCAGCCGGAACATGAGTCGGAGGGGGAACACCTTGGCCCAGGGGGTCTCCCACTTCTGCAGCAACACCCCAAACAGGTAGGGGGGGTTGGGGAGCATCAGGTCCTGGAGGGACTGGAAAGACGGGGAGACGTAGAGGAACCCTCCATGCTCCCTGCTGCCCAGGAAACTCTGGGTGAAGAACGAATGGCCCAGGTGGGTCAGGACATTACCTGGAGGGGAGGAGAGAGAAAAACGTTACCTGGATGGAAGATGGGGAGGGAGGAGAGGAACGAGAGGCCCAGGTGGGTCAGAACATTACCTGGCTCCAGGCCCAGTAGACCAAAGATAGTCCCATAACATCAAAGATCCACCACCACATTTTAGATGGGGTTCTTTTATGAATGCATTTATGCATCTTTCTTAAGACCCCCAACCCACCGCTGGTGGGCGTGACCAAACAAACTCTATTTACATGTCATCTGAGATGATGCCATTGACCTTAACAAGGCCCCAGGACCAGTAGACCAAAGAACTCTATTTGCAGACAATCCAACACATTTGGATGACATGAAAGTTGGCTAAACGACATTGGCACTTGGATTGGAACCAGTGCTATGGTCAGATGACATTTCAGGCTGAGGAGTAAGTGTCACACATACCCATGTGCTACGCTAGTTAACGTTAGCTAGCTAGCTTTCACACATACCCATGTGCTACGCTAGCTAACGTTAGCTAGCTCATAATCAAGTAAACCTAATGACATGTTTAATGCATGTTAACAGCTTGCGTTCAATGTTTAAACTCCAACTGACTAGCTACTATAAGATATCTGCTAAATAAAAATCAGGCAAACTAGCTAGATATCATTTGAGGGCTTTAGCTTACACCAAAAAAAAGATGTCAAACAAGCAACAACATTGTGTATTCTCTAGGAGAAAATAATGATGAGCGGATGAGGCAGTGACCAGACACCAGTCCTGAGTAATGGAAGACATAACCACTACTAATAATGTAGTCTTGTAAGGAGGTGCCCCCTTCCACTGTAATACCCCTGGGCCCGAGTGAGTAATGCCAACCAGTCAGTGCCATGCTGGCACGTGTCCCTGGTGAATTAGAAACTCTGATTGGCTATGTTCAACTGTCCATTTACTGTTGACTTCCATGACTGTATGGTGACAGTCTCTTTATGAAGGCCACCGCGGGCCGATGAAGGCCACCGCGGGCCGATGAAGGCCACCGCGGGCCGATGAAGGCCACCGCGGGCCGATGAAGGCCACCGCGAAGGCCACCGCGGGCCGATGAAGGCCACCGCGGGCCGATGAAGGCCGTGAGGCCACCGCGGACCTATGAAGGCCGTGAGCACCGGCACACCAACTAACTCCAACAATTGAACTTGGGAGGTGAGGAAGATCGTTTCAGGACTACCAGAGTAACTCCTATAACCTAACAATATAACAAAAATGTGCGCAGTTTTAGGAAAGGAGAAATCAATAGACTATAACATTATGAATATGCTCCTCGTTTTTTTCCTCAATTTGTTATAGGCAGTTAAGTAACCGTCATTTGGCCAATATGGCTTGTTTATTGATGGCAGTGGCCAGTTCGAGATTTCTTTCGCTCTCGTTCTACTGTTGGATCCGGAACCAGCACAAGTCTGTTTCCACTGTCCTTTTCGGAATGGGTCCAAGTCTCTTGTTTATATTTTAATTATGCACATCCGGTTTGGGTGGGAAAGCTACGGATACATTTCGGGAACAGGTCCAACTTTATGTTCCTGTGAAGAACTCTAGTCCGGAGTTCTCCTAGGGAGAATTTTTATGTAGGAGTAAGAAGCTCAGTTCTGGAAAGTTTATTTTAAAATGACCATTCTATTCCAAAATTAAAGAAAATAAAATGATGCTGACAAAAATCGCAAATATAATTTCCACCTCCAGAAACAGGCCAAATAACATATTGGTAAACCTTTCATTATTTTATACATTGGACCACACACATAGCCTGTGACTCAGTGGAAGGTAGCCTGGCGGATTAGAGAGTTGGGCCAGTAACCGAAAGGTTTCTGGATCGAATCCCCGAGCTGACAAGGTCAAAAAAATCTGTCGTTCTGCTTTTGAGCAAGACAGTACACCCACTGTTCCCCAAAGACGTGGATGTTGACTAAGGTAGCCCCCAGCACCGCTCTGATTCAGAGGGGTTAGGTACCCCCCCCCACCACCACTGACTGAGTAGGTATTGACTAATGACGTCAAGCCACACCCACATAAACACTGTCCTGTAGGTTCAGTCCAACCCTCCATTTCTGTATTTCATTTTCAATACATTTTTCACTTGTTTTCAATGTATCATTATGGGGTATTGTGTGTACATGGGTGAGCATTTTTATTTTATTTTATCTATTTTAATTCAGGCTGTAACACAACAAAAATGTGGAATAAGTCCAGGAGTATGATCACTTTCTGAAGGCAATGTTCAAGAGGGTCTCTCTCCAGGAAGAAGGTTGGAGTTAAAACCTACAGGAGGGTCTCTCTCCAGGAAGAAGGTTGGAGTTAAAACCTACAGGAGGGTCTCTCTCCAGGAACAGGGTTGGAGTTAAAACCTACAGGAGGGTCTCTCTCCAGGAAGAAGGTTGGAGTTAAAACCTACAGGAGGGTCTCTCTCCAGGAACAGGGTTGGAGTTAAAACCTACAGGAGGGTCTCTCTCCAGGAACAGGGTTAGAGTTAAAACCTACAGGAGGGTCTCTCTCCAGGAAGAAGGTTGGAGTTAAAACCTACAGGAGGGTCTCTCTCCAGGAAGAAGGTTGGAGTTAAAACCTACAGGAGGGTCTCTCTCCAGGAAGAAGGTTGGAGTTAAAACCTACAGGAGGGTCTCTCTCCAGGAACAGGGTTGGAGTTAAAACCTACAGGAGGGTCTCTCTCCAGGAAGAAGGTTGGGCAGGCCTGATTTAGATAATACACAACGCTAGAACTGCTAAGGACGATGATGCAACATTCTCTCCATCACCGTACTGACTGACTAGGACTGAACCAGCAGAGACACAAACAATATGTCTGTCATCCCCACAGACTGTCGTCTTTCCCTGGTTTCGCTGTGTATATCTAAACAACAACAGCCTGAGGCACAGAGACATCAATGTCACACAATATTTTTTACCCGCAGCATAAGGTGGTGAGACAGACGCGGCGTCCAAAATGGCTCCCTAATCCCTATGTAGTGCACTTGTTTTGACCAAGTCCCACAGGGCTAGTAGTGCACTATAATAGGGAATAGGGTGCCATAGGGCTCTGGTCTAAAGTAGTGCACTATATAGGAAATAGGGAGACATTTTGGATGCACACAGAACATTAGTGGGACACTACAGAGTGCCTCCTGGCAATACTGTATAATATCTCCTAAGTAGGCCTCTTGGTTGAGGTAACATAAAGGTATTATTATACCTGTGAAGGCCTGGTAGAGATGTACAATATCTTAGTAGGCCTCCTGGTGGAGGTCTATTGATGGAGGTACATTATACTAACCTGTGAGGGCCTCCTTATGGAGGAATATTATATATACGGTTAAGGCCTCCTGGTAGAGGTACAGTATGTTAAACTAACCTGTGAGGGCCTCCTGGTAGAGCTGTACGAAGTGGCTGAAGAGGTCTTTGGGGATGCTCTTCTCGTCAGGCAGACACTGCAGCAGCACCACCACCTCAGCCTGGCCCACTGCATGCATCCCCTTACTGGTCACATACCAACACTTCCTGTTTACGTCTACAAGGGGACACCAGAGAGGGAGTTAGATACCGTAGCAGCCTAGGGGGTTAGATACCGTAGCAGCCTAGGGGGGGAGGGGGTTAGATACCGTAGCAGCCTAGGGGGTTAGATACCGTAGCAGCCTAGGGGGAGAGGGATTAGATACCGTAGCAGCCTAGGGGGGGGGGTTAGATACCGTAGCAGCCTAGGGGGTTAGATACCGTAGCAGCCTAGGGGGTTAGATACCGTAGCAGCCTAGGGGGTTAGATACCGTAGCAGCCTAGGGGGTTAGATACCGTAGCAGCCTAGGGGGTTAGATACCGTAGCAGCCTAGGGGGGGGAGTAGCAGCCTAGGGGGTTAGATACTGTAGCAGCCTAGGGGGTTAGATACCGTAGCAGGGGGGGGGTTAGATACCGTAGCAGCCTAGAGGGGGGAGGGGGGTTAG
Organism: Oncorhynchus tshawytscha; assembly: GCF_018296145.1. Classification (NCBI taxonomy): domain Eukaryota; kingdom Metazoa; phylum Chordata; class Actinopteri; order Salmoniformes; family Salmonidae; genus Oncorhynchus; species Oncorhynchus tshawytscha. Next base: position 82,604,940 of record NC_056438.1, read on the forward strand.
ATACCGTAGCAGCCTAGGGGGGGGGATACCGTAGCAGCCTAGAGGGGGTTAGATACCGTAGCAGCCTAGGGGCGGGGTTAGATACCGTAGCAGCCTAGGGGGGGGTAGATACCGTAGCAGCCTAGGGGGAGGGGTTAGATACCGTAGCAGCCTAGGGGGAGAGGGGGTTAGATACCGTAGCAGCCTAGGGGGAGAGGGGCTTAGATACCGTAGCAGCCTAGGGGGTTAGATACCTTAGCAGCCTAGGGGGATAGATACCGTAGCAGCCTAGGGGGGTTAGATACCTTAGCAGCCTGGGGGGAGAGGGGTTAGATACCTTAGCAGCCTGGGGGAGAGGGGGTTAGATACCGTAGCAGCCTAGGGGGAGAGGGGGTTAGATACCGTAGCAGCCTAGGGGGAGGAGGGGGTTAGATACCGTAGCAGCCTAGGGGGGGGTTAGATACCGTAGCAGCCTAGGGGGAGAGGGGTTAGATACCTTAGCAGCCTAGGGGGAGAGGGGTTAGATACCGTAGCAGCCTGGGGGAGAGGGGTTAGATACCGTAGCAGCCTAGGGGGTTAGATACCGTAGCAGCCTAGGGCGGGGTTAGATACCGTAGCAGCCTAGGGGGAGGGGGTTAGATACCGTAGCAGCCTAGGGGGAGAGGGGGTTAGATACCGTAGCAGCCTAGGGGGAGAGGGGGGCTTAGATACCGTAGCAGCCTAGGGGGGTTAGATACCTTAGCAGCCTAGGGGGGTTAGATACCTTAGCAGCCTAGGGGGAGGGGGGGTTAGATACCTTAGCAGCCTGGGGGAGAGGGGGTTAGATACCGTAGCAGCCTAGGGGGAGAGGGGGTTAGATACCGTAGCAGCCTAGGGGGAGGAGGGGGTTAGATACCGTAGCAGCCTAGGGGGGAGAGGGGTTAGATACCGTAGCAGCCTAGGGGGGAGAGGGGTTAGATACCGTAGCAGCCTAGGGGGAGAGGGGGTTAGATACCGTAGCAGCCTAGGGGGGTTAGATACCGTAGCAGCCTGGGGGAAGAGGGTGTTAGATACCGTAGCAGCCTAGAGGGGGGTAGATACCGTACAGTGTATAGCAGGGTTATTCACTAACAGTCCCGGAGAGCTAAACACTCAGGTTCTCATTTGCTCTTTCTAGTCAGGGACAAATTCAGACCTAGGAGAGCGTACGTTCTAATCAATCACCAACAATGGAGCTGGAAGACGTTAACTCACAGTTCACCAGTTTGACCATGGCCAGCAGGTTAGCGTTGAGCACAAACACCAAGGGGTCAGGACCTCCCTCCTCCAGCTGCTGTATCAGAACCATCTCAGAGGGACGCTCCTCCACCGCATAGTCTGAGGGTGGTGGGGGGAAAAACAAAAGCTTTCAAACATCTCACATCCAAGCCCACTGAAAAGGGTTCCCTATGTACATGTACCCCAGACCCCTCCCAGCATGCAACATGGGCCCATGAAAGCAGATCCAGACCCCTCCCAGCATGCAACATGGCCTAATTGAAAGCAGACCCAGACCCCTCCCAGCATGCAACATGGCCTAATTGAAAGCAGACCCAGACCCCTCCCAGCATGCAACATGGCCTAATTGAAAGCAGACCCAGACCCCTCCCAGCATGCAACATGGCCTAATTGAAAGCAGACCCAGACCCCTCCCAGCATGCAACATGGGCCCATGAAAGCAGACCCAGACCCCTCCCAGCATGCAACATGGCCTAATTGAAAGCAGCCTCAGACCCCTCCCAGCATGCAACATGGCCTAATTGAAAGCAGCCTCAGACCCCTCCCAGCATGCAACATGGCCTAATTGAAAGCAGAACCAGACTCCTCCCAGCATGCAACATGGCCTAATGAAAGCAGAACCAGACTCCTCCCAGCATGCAACATGGGCCCATGAAAGCAGACCCCAGACCCCTCCCAGCATGCAACATGGCCTAATTGAAAGCAGCCCTCAGACCCCTCCCAGCATGCAACATGGCCTAGAAAGCAGAACCAGACTCCTCCCAGCATGCAACATGGCCTAATTGAAAGCAGAACCAGACTCCTCCCAGCATGCAACATGGGCCCATGAAAGCAGACCCCAGACCCCTCCCAGCATGCAACATGGCCTAATTGAAAGCAGCCTCAGACCCCTCCCAGCATGCAACATGGCCTAATTGAAAGCAGAACCAGACTCCTCCCAGCATGCAACATGGCCTAATTGAAAGCAGAACCAGACTCCTCCCAGCATGCAACATGGGCCCATGAATGAGGAGACCCCAGACCCCTCCCAGCATGCAACATGGGCCCATGAAAGGGACCCAGACCCCTCCCAGCATGCAACATGGGCTAGGGGTTGAAAGCAGACCCAGACAGACCCTCCCAGCATGCTACATGGGCCCATGAAAGCAGACCCAGACAGACCCTCCCAGCATGCTACATGGGCCCATGAAAGCAGCCCAGACACAGCAATACAGCAGGACGACAGTGAGGATGTATAGGTCAAGCACCTGTGCCGTGGCCTCCCGTACCTCCTTTAACTCCAGTGGAGATGAGGATGGGAGGAAGTCCGTCCTCCGGAATTAGACTGATGGAGCTGCCTACAGGGCTTCCCACTGGGGCTGCAGGGGCCGGGGACAACGCCTGGAGGGAGGGGTGTGGTTATAGCAAAAAGTGGTAGTTGTCAAATGCAGGTGGACTGGTGAAGTGGACAGATCTCTGCTGTGATTGGTTGTAAATACAGTGATAGAAAGTTATTTGGGCAATGGTTCTATTCTAGAACACTGCAGTTGAATGATCTTCCATTCTAGAACACTGCAGTTGAATGATCTTCCATTCTAGAACACTGCAGTTGAATGATCTTCCATTCTAGAACACTGCAGTTGAATGATCTTCCATTCTAGAACACTGCAGTTGAATGATCTTCCATTCTAGAACACTGCAGTTGAATGATCTTCCATTCTAGAACACTGCAGTTGAATGATCTTCCATTCTAGAACACTGCAGTTGAATGATCTTCCATTCTAGAACACTGCAGTTGAATGATCTTCCATTCTAGAACACTGCAGTTGAATGATCTTCCATTCTAGAACACTGCAGTTGAATGATCTTCCATTCTAGAACACTGCAGTTGAATGATCTTCCATTCTAGAACACTGCAGTTGAATGATCTTCCATTCTAGAACACTGCAGTTGAATGATCTTCCATTCTAGAACACTGCAGTTGAATGATCTTCCATTCTAGAACACTGCAGTTGAATGATCTTCCATTCTAGAACACTGCAGTTGAATGATCTTCCATTCTAGAACACTGCAGTTGAATGATCTTCCATTCTAGAACACTGCAGTTGAATGATCTTCCATTCTAGAACACTGCAGTTGAATGATCTTCCATTCTAGAACACTGCAGTTGAATGATCTTCCATTCTAGAACACTGCAGTTGAATGATCTTCCATTCTAGAACACTGCAGTTGAATGATCTTCCATTCTAGAACACTGCAGTTGAATGATCTTCCATTCTAGAACACTGCAGTTGAATGATCTTCCATTCTAGAACACTGCAGTTGAATGATCTTCCATTCTAGAACACTGCAGTTGAATGATCTTCCATTCTAGAACACTGCAGTTGAATGATCTTCCATTCTAGAACACTGCAGTTGAATGATCTTTAGTCAGTCATGGGAAGATATCTCTTCACATTCAGTAAATAATGTGTTGCTGAGAGCCTAGGCCTTAAAGAGCGTTGGGCCAATGACCGAAAAGTCCCTGGTTCGAATCCCTGAACCGATTATGGGAAAAATCTGTTGATGTGCCCTTGAGCAAGGCACTTGAACTCAATTGTTCCTGCAAGTCACTCTGGATAAGAGACTACTAAATTATAAAACATTTAATTGTGTTAATCTGCTAAATAAACTCAAGGAAAAATAGTAACAACAATGAGGCTATATACAGGGTGTTACGGTACAGAGTCGATGTGGAGGCTATATACAGGGTGTTACGGTACAGAGTCAATGTGGAGGCTATATACAGGGTGTTACGGTACAGAGTCCATGTGGGGTAAAGGTTAGTTGAGGTAATGTAGGTAGAGGTAAAGTGTCTAGGCATAGATAAACAGAGTAGCAGCAGCGTAAAAGGAATATGAATGTGTGTGGGGGGTTAGAAGCTGCTCAGCAGGCTGATGGCTTGGGGGGTAGAAGCTGCTCAGCAGTCTGATGGCTTGGTGGGTAGAAGCTGCTCAGCAGGCTGATGGCTTGGTGGGTAGAAGCTGCTCAGCAGTCTGAAGGCTTGGGGGTAGAAGCTGCTCAGCAGTCTGAAGGCTTGGGGGTAGAAGCTGCTCAGCAGTCTGAAGGCTTGGTGGGTAGAAGCTGCTCAGCAGTCTGAAGGCTTGGGGGTAGAAGCTGCTCAGCAGTCTGAAGGCTTGGGGGTAGAAGCTGCTCAGCAGTCTGATGGCTTGGGGGGTAGGGGCTGCTCAGCAGTCTGAAGGCTTGGTGGGTAGAAGCTGCTCAGCAGTCTGATGGCTTGGTGGGTAGAAGCTGCTCAGCAGTCTGAAGGCTTGGGGGGTAGAAGCTGCTCAGCAGTCTGAAGGCTTGGTGGGTAGAAGCTGCTCAGCAGTCTGAAGGCTTGGGGGTAGAAGCTGCTCAGCAGTCTGAAGGCTTGGGGGGTAGAAGCTGCTCAGCAGTCTGATGGCTTGGGGGGTAGAAGCTGCTCAGCAGTCTGATGGCTTGGGGGGTAGAAGCTGTTAAGGCGCCTTTTGGTCCCAGACTTGGTGGTCCGGTACAGCTTGTCGTGCGGTAGCAGAAAGAACAGTCCTGGACTTTGAGTAGAGGACACCGCCTGGTATAGAGGTCCTGGATGGCATGAAGCTCGGCACCAGTGATGTACTGGGCGGTATGCACTACCCTAGGTAGGGCCTTGTGGTCAGATGCCAAGCAGTTTCCATACCAGGTGGTGATCTAACCAGTGTTCTCGATGGTGCAGCTGTAGAACTTTGAGGATCTGGGGACCCATAACAAATCTTTTCAGTCTCCTGAGGGAGAATAGGTGTTGTTGTGCCCTCCTCACGACTATTGGTGTGTGTGTGTTGGGGGGGACCATGATAGGTCCTTACTGATGTGGACAGCAGCCCCGTCGATGTGAATGGGAGCGGGTTCGGCCCTCCTTTTCCTGTAGTCCCTGATCAGCTCCTTTGTCTTGCTCACGTTGAGGGACAGGTTGTTGTCCTGGTACCACACTGCCAGTTCACACTGACCACCTCCCTGTAGGCTGTGTCATTGTCGTTGGTGGTCAAGCCTGCCACTGTTGTGTCATCAGCAAACTTGTTGTTGGAGTTGTGTTTGGCCACTCAGTCATGGGTGCACAGGGAGTACTTGAGGGGACTAATCACGCACCCCTGAGGGGCCCACCGTATTGAGGATCAGCGTGGCGGATGAGTTGTTGCCTACCCTTACCACCTGGGGGCGGCCTGTCAGCAAGTCCAGGATCCAGTTGCAGAGGGAGGTGTTGAATCCCAGAGTCCTCAGCTTAGTGATGAGTTTCGTGGGCACTATGATGTTGAACGCTGAGCTGTAGTCAATGAACAGCATTCTCACGTAGATGTTCCTTTTGTCCAGGTGGGAAAGGGCAGTGTGGAGATTGCGTCGTCTGTGGATCTGTTGGGGCGGTATGTGAATTGGAGTGAGTCCGTGGTTCCTGGGATGGTGGTGTTGATGTGAGCCATGACCAGACTTTCAAAGCATGTTCATGGCTACGTGGGGAGGGGTAGTCGTTTAGGCAGGTTACCTTGGTTACCTTGGCGTTCTTGGGCACAGGGACTACGGTGCTCTGATTGAAACGTAGGTATTACAGAGAGAGAGAGGTTGAAAATGTCAGTGAAGACACTTGCCAGTTGGTCAGCGCATGCTCTGAGTACGCATCCTGGTAATCCGTCTGGCCCTGTGGCCTTGTGAATGTTGACCCGTTTAAAGTGGTTTGCCTTGAAGCGAGCATAGAAGGCATTTAGCTCGTCTGGTAGGTTTGCATCACTGGGCAGCTCGCGGCTGGGTTTCCCTTTGAAGGTCATGATTGTGTCGAGGCTTGCAAACTTCTGACTCGCATCAGAGACTGTTTAGTAGGACTTTCACATACACTGACAAAAATATGAAACGTTGAGGCTTTTGAAAAGCACCCTGGTCTTTGTAGTTGAATCTGTGCTTGATTTGTAATACTTGACTGAGGGACCTAACAGATATATTGTCTGTATGAGGGACAGAGGCTAATCTCAGAAATCAGGTCAACCCCTATTATCTTGTGTAAGTGACGAAAACATTTAGAAACTTACATTTAATTTTTTAAAATTATTTACAGCAAACTTTTTTTTTTAAACATGTTTCTCCATGTGATTTGTTAAACCACATTTTAGTCCTGAACTAATTTATGCTAAAAGGGCTAAATAATTATATTTTAGTTTGAACAAAAATAAATGCAACAATTTCAAATATTTTACTGAGTTAAAAGTTCATAGAAGGAACTCAATCAATTGAAATAATTTCATTAGGCCCTAATCTATGGATTTCACATGACTGGGAATACAGATCATCTGTTGGTCATGCATGCTATTTTCATGGGCAACTTGCTAACCACAAGATGGTAATGTTCAACAGGTTGCAGTTGTCTAATATGTCACTCGTTTTAGTGTATAGGAGTTGTAACGTTTTGAAAATGTGTGTGATGATTTAGTTTGTCCTATTCAAATGTCCGAACTCCGAAGGTTTGTACTAGCTAGCTTATCCCGGAAGGGCGGCTGGCTATAAACAGAAGGTGTGAGGTGGTCCTGTGTAAAACAACCGATCATGATTAGTTAAATTCTAAAAACAGGGATGGATATCCTGGGGTGGCAGGTAGCCCAGTGGTTAGAGCGTAGTGCCGAAAGTAACCGAAAGGTTGCTTGATCGAATCCCTGTGCAGACAAGGTCAAAATCTGTCATTCTGCCCCTGAACAAGGCAGTTAACCCCACTGTTCCGAGACCGTCATTGTAAATAAGAATGTGTTCTTAATTTTCATTATAAAGTCCAACCAGCATAGGGTGCCACCTTGAAGTCTGAGGGCACAGCCCTAGGGGGGGTGTCAGGAAGACTTAGAGAGCTGGTGTCAGCCAGACTATTTTAGCACAGGGTTACAAACATCTCTCTTGGCTAAGGTCAATGCAGTGACAATTTGCCCTGCTGTGGGTTCCCTCCTAATCCTAACCCAGCCCCAGGTCACCTCAGAACATCAATTTTTAACTGGAAATACTCAACTTTTGCTAATGTTCCTCTTCAACAAACTGTAAAATAAAGACTTTTTGACCTGTGGTGCAGACCGTACCTCTGACGAATCAGCAGTGGAGGATTTGTTGGAACTCTGCGAGACGGCCAATGGACGCGAGGGAGCGGGGCTGGTAGCAGGGGGCTTGGGGGATTCCACTGCTTCCCCATTGGGTAGGATCCCGTCTGCAAAACACACCCTCCTCTGCTCCCGCGCGAGAGACCCTGTGACGCACAGACAGGTCACTGTTGGTAAATACTTCAAACACAGAGGAAGAAACCAGAGTAAAAACTAGCGCTGGTGAGATGAAAAAGTTATAACACAGGTGGGTGTATGGGGGATGGTTACCCTCTGAGCCGGGTGTTTTAGGAACTCCCACAGGGACCATGACAGTGGGGGGAAGGGAGCTCAGCGTCCCTGAGGATTGGATCTGCTGCAGAGGTGGGATGGTACTGCAGTACTCTGCTGGGTTGTTGGAGTTAGGACTCTGGTTAGACATGTCACACATACCCTCCCTCGAATGAGCTGAGGGCAGAGAGAGACAGAGGAACAAGATAAAGGGAGAAGTAAAGGACTGAGACACACACCGTACCAGTCAAAAAGTTCAGACCTACATTGTAGAATAACAGTGAAAAGACATCAAAACGATGTAATAACACATATGGAATCATACAGTAACCAAAGAAAGTGTTAAATAAATCCAAATATATTTAAGATTCTTCAAAGTAGCCATCCTTTGCATTGACAGCTTTGCACACGCTTGGTATTCTCTCAACCAGCTTCATGAATTAGTCACCTGGAATGCATTTCAATTAACAGGTGTGCCTTGTTCATTTGTGGATTTTATTTCCTTCTTGATACGTGAGTTAATCAGTTGTGTTGTGACAAGATTGGGTGGTATACAGAAGACGGTCTTTTACCAAATAGGGCTAAGTCCATATTATGGCAAGAACAGCTCAAATAAGCAAAGAGAAATGACAGAACATCATTACCTTAAGTCAAAGGTCAGAGGGCCTCCTGAGTGGCACAGCGGTCTAAAGCACTGTCACAGTGCTAGCTGTGCCACTAGAGAATCTGGATTCGGGTCCAGGCTCCGTCACAGCCGACCGGAAGACCCATGGGGTGGCTCACAATTGGCCCAGCATTGTCCGGGTTAGGGGAGGGTTTGGGCGGCAGGAATGTCCTTGTCCCATCACGCACAAGGAACTCCTGTGGTGGGCCGGACGCAATGCACAGCGTTTCCACCGACACATTGATGCGGCTAGCTTCCGGGTTAAGTGGGTATAGTGTCAAAAAGCAGTGCAGTTTGGATGTGTTGTGTTTCGGAGGACGCACGGCTCGCGACCTTTGCCTCTCCTGAGTCCATACTGTAACTGCCAATTGGATAGGATTTTTTTTTTCAATCAATCCGGAAAATTAAAAACTTTGAAAGTTTCTTCAAGTCTCAAAAAACCATCAAGCGCTATGAGGAAACGGTCTCTCTCCTGGATAAATTCATTAGAGGGAACTGCACCTCAAATCTTGCTTGTTTGTCGGTGACAATACTTATTTTCCACCATGATTTGCAAATAAATTCATTAAAAATCCTACAATGTGATTTTCTGGATTTTTTTTCTCATTTTGTCTGTCATAGTTGAAGTGTACCTATGATGAACACTACAGGCCTCTCTCATCTTTTTAAGTGGGAGAACTTGCACAATTGGTGGCTGACAGTACTTTTTGCCCCACTGTATTTGGATTTGTTTAACACGGTTTTGGTTACTATATGATTACATATGTGTCATTTCATAGTTGTGATGTCTTCACTATTATTCTACAAAGTAGAAAATAGTAAAAAATAAAGAAAAACCCTTGAATGAGTAGCTGTGTCCAAACTTTTGACTGGTTTTTGCTTTTGTCACTTCGAGATTAGACTACTGCGCAATGCTCTACTTTCCGGCTACCCGGATAAAGCACTAAATAAACTTAAGTTAGTGCTAAATATGGCTGCTAGAATCTTGAATAGAACCAAAAAAATGGATCATATTACTCAGGTGCTAGCCTCCCTACACTGGCTTCCTGTCAAGGCTAGGGCTGATTTCAAGGTTTTACTGCTAACCTACAAAACATTACATGGGCTTGCTCCTACCTATCTCTCTGATTTGGTCCTGCCGTACATACCTACACGTACACTACGGTGACAAGACGCAGGCCTCCTTACTGTCCATAGAATTTCTAAGCAAACAGCTGGAGGCAGGGCTTTCTCCTATAGAGCTCCATTTTTATGGAACGGTCTGCCTACCCATGTCAGAGACGCAAACTCGGTCTCAACCTTTAAGTCCTTACTGAAGACTCATCTCTTCAGTGGGTCATATGATTGAGTGTAGTCTGGCCCAGGAGTGGGAAGGTGAACGGAGAGGCTCTGGAGCAACGAACCGCCCTTGCTGTCTCTGCCTGGCCGGTTCCCCTCTTTCCACTGGGATTCTCTGCCTCTAACCCGATTACAGGGGCTGAGTCACTGGCTTACTGGGGCTCTTCCATGGCGTCCCTAGGAGGGGTGCGTCACTTGAGTGGGTTGAGTCACTGACGTGATTTTCCTGTCCAGGTTGGCGCCCCCCCTCGGGTTCATGCCGTGGGGGAGATCTTTGTGGGCTATACTCGGCCTTGTCTCAGGGTGGTAAGTTGGTGGTTGAAGACATCCCTCTAGTGGTGTCTGGGCTGTGCTTTGGCAAAGTGGGTGGGGTTATATCCTTCCTGATTGGCCCTGTCAGGGGGTATCGTCGGACAGGGCCCCAGTGTCTCCCGAACACCCCTGTCTCAGCCTCCAGTATTTATGCTGCAATAGTTTGTGTGTCAGGGGACTAGGGTCAGTCTGTTATATCTGGAGTATTTCTCCTGTCTTATCCGGTGTCCTGTGTGAATTTAAGTATGCGCCCTCTAACTCTCTCTCCATCTCGGAGGACCTGAGCCCTAGGACCATGCCTCAGGACTACCTGGCCTGATAACTCCTTACGGTCTGTCCCCAGTCCACCTGACCTTGCTGCTGCTCCAGTTTCAACTGTTCTTCCTGCGGCTATGGAACCCTGACCTGTTCATCGGACGTGTTACCTGTCCCAGGCCTGCTGTTTTCAACTCTCTAGAGACAGCAGGAGCGGTAGAGATACTCTTAATGATCGGCTATGAAAAGCCAACTGACATTTACTCCGGAGGTGCTGACTTGCTGCACCCTTGACAACCACTGTGATTATAATTATTTGACGCTGCTGTTCATCTATGAACATTTGAACATCTTGGCCATGTTCTGTTATAATCTCCACCCGGCACAGCCAGAAGAGGACTGGCCACCCTTCAGATCCTGGTTCCTATCTAGGTTTCTTCCTTGGTTCTGGCCTTTCTAGGGAGTTTTTCCCTAGCCACCGTGCTTCTACACCTGCATTGCTTGCTGTTTGGGTTTTTAGACACACAAAAAAGTATGTGGACACCCCTTCAAAGAGTGGATTCGGCGATTTCAGCCAGACCCGTTGCTGACAGGTATATAAAAACCAAGCACACATCCATGCAATCTCCATAGACTAACACTGGCAGTAGAACGGCCTTACCGAAGAGCTCAATGACTTTCAACGTGGCACCGTAATAGAATGTCACCTTTCCAACAGGTCAGTTCGTCAAATGTCTGCCCTGCTAGAGCTGCCCCCCGGTCAACTGTAAGTGCTGTTATTGTGAAGTGGAAACGTCTTGGAGCAACAACAGCTCGGCCGTGAAGTGGTAGGCCACACAAGCTCATAGAACGGGACCGCCGAGTGCTGAAGCGCGTAGAACGTAAAAATATGTCCTCGGTTGCAACACTTACTACGGAGTTCCAAAACGCCTCTGGAAGCAATGTCAGCACAATAACTGTTTATCGGGAGCTTAATTAAATGGGTTTCTATGGCCGAGCGGCCACACACAAGCCTAAGATCACCATGCGCAAGGCAAAGTGTCAGCTGGAGTGGTGTAAAGCTCTCCGCCATTGGACTCTGGAGCAGTGGAAACACGTTCTCTGGAGTGATGAATCACGCTTCACCATCTGGCAAGTCCGACAGACTAATCTTGGTTTGGCAGATGCCAGGAGAACTCTACCTGCCCCAACGCATAGTGCCAACTGTAAAGTTTGGTGGAGGATAAATAATGGTCTGGCTGTGAGGGATCTTAACGCTACAGTATACAATGATATTCTAGACAATTCTGTGCTTCCAACTTTGTGGAAGGCCCTTTCCTGTTTCAGCATGACAATGCCGCCGTGTACAAAGTGAGGTCCATACAGAAATAGTCTGTTGATATCGGTGTGGATGAACTTGACTAGCCTGCACAGAGTCCTGACCTCAACCCCATCGAACACCTTTGGGATGAATTGGAACATTGGGATGAATCATTGCCCGACCTCACTAATACTCTTGTGGATGAATGGAAGCAAGTCCCTGCAGCAATGTTCCAACATCTAGTGGAAAGCCTTCCCAGAAGAGTGGAGGCTGTTATAGCAGCAATGTTCCAACATCTAGTGGAAAGCCTTCCTAGAAGAGTGGAGGCTGTTATAGCAGCAATGTTCCAACATCTAGTGGAAAGCCTTCCCAGAAGAGTGGAGGCTATTATAGCAGCAATGTTCCAACATCTAGTGGAAAGCCTTCCTAGAAGAGTGGAGGCTATTATAGCAGCAATGTTCCAACATCTAGTGGAAAGCCTTCCCAGAACAGTGGAGGCTGTTATAGCAGCAATGTTCCAACATCTAGTGGAAAGCCTTCCCAGAAGAGTGGAGGCTGTTATAGCAGCAATGTTCCTACATCTAGTGGAAAGCCTTCCCAGAAGAGTGGAGGCTGTTATAGCAGCAATGTTCAAAGGGGAAAGCAACTCCATGTTAATGCAGATGATTATGGAATGAGATGTTCCAACATCTAGTGGAAAGCACTTCCAAAAGTATGTATAGTAGATACAGACCAACTATGTTAATGCAGATGATTATGGAATGAGAGCTTCGGGGACCAGGTATGCTACACTACCAAAAGTATGTATAGAGATACAGTATATAGGATTGGTCAAGGGAGCTCTCGGGGACCGGGTTGCTCAAGGGAGCTCTCGGGGACCGGGTTGCTCAAGGGAGCTCTCGGGGACCGGGTTGCTCAAGGGAGCTCTCGGGGACCGGGTTGCTCAAGGGAGCTCTCGGGGACCGGGTTGCTCAAGGGAGCTCTCGGGGACCGGGTTGCTCAAGGGAGCTCTCGGGGACCGGGTTGCTCAAGGGAGCTCTCGGGGACCGGGTTGCTCAAGGGAGCTCTCGGGGACCGGGTTGCTCAAGGGAGCTCTCGGGGACCGGGTTGCTCAAGGGAGCTCTCGGGGACCGGGTTGAAATAGGATACTTGATCAAGATCGACATAGGATCTGGAAACGTAAAACACCCAACCCCGTCCGAACCCAAGGAAGATGTACTAGTAGATGCTGATCTAGGACCAGTATTGTGTTTAAATCCTAATGGATACAATTCTAAAGGGGATGTAGTAAGCTGATCCTAGACCAGTAGTATTAGTGACTCACCACTCAGTAGGGCAGAGTGACAGGTGATACAGACTCTGGCCTCCTTCCTGTCCATGTAAATCAGTCTGCTCCTCAGGCTGCAGCAGGCAGCACAGAACACCTGGAGAGAGACACACACACACATATTACATTACACCTGGAGAGAGAGAGACCATTACATTACACCTGGAGAGAGACACACACACACATATTACATTACACCGGCAGACACACACCATTACATTACACCTGGAGAGAGACACACACACACATATTACATTACACCGGCAGATACACACCATTACATTACACCTGGAGAGAGACAGACACACACACACACACACACACACACACACCATTACATTACACCTGGAGAGACACACACACACACACAAATATTACATTACACCGGCAGATACACACACACACCATTACATTACACCTGGAGAGAGAGACCATTATATTGGGCTTAACAGCCTGCTCTGAGACACGCCTACACACTCCCTAATCTAGCTCACCAGATTCTAACAAGAAACTGGTTGATAAACTGAAGCAGGTGAATTAACACTGGGGTTGGAGTTAAAAACCTACAGGAGGGTCTCTCTCCAGGAACAGGGTTGGAGTTAAAACCTACAGGAGGGTCTCTCTCCAGGAACAGGGTTGGAGTTAAAACCTACAGGAGGGTCTCTCTCCAGGAACAGGGTTGGAGTTAAAACCTACAGGAGGGTCTCTCTCCAGGAACAGGGTTGGAGTTAAAACCTACAGGAGGGTTTCTCTCCAGGAACAGGGTTGAAAAGCCCTGCTGTATAGACTCCACCCACCTTTCCACAGGCCCTGCAGTGATGCCTCCTCTTGGTGAAGGTGAAGCGGACCTCGCACTTCATACAGACTGGAGCCTGGGAGTCAGGGACCCACACGGGGGCTACATCCCCCAGGGAGGAGAGCTGTTTCCTGGGCAGAGCCCCCTGGTGATGCTGCCCTGCCTGGAAGTCATTATCCGGGCTGCTCTCTGACACCTCCACCAGGCCCGATGATGACGGAGACTCCCCGGTTAGCACCTCCCCCTTCACAACACCGCCACCACCACCAGGGTCGCCCGAGGCAAGTACAGTTGCCGTATCCATGGTTCCGGCACCGCCACGGTTCTCAAGGTTCTTGTTCTTTCCGCCACCAGTAACGCTGCCGGCGGTGTTAGCAGAAGGCGCTAGCTGGTTCTGGACCTGTTCGTATAGGGGCCGGGGGATCTGGAGTTTGAGACTGACCGGCTGTTTTGGACGTGCCCCGCCGAACGGCAAGCTCACCGGCTGCAAACAACTGTTGTTCAGTTTCTTGGGGAAAGAGCTACCACCTCTTTCTCCTCCTCCTTCGTGCTCTTGCTTGCTCTCCTCCATCTCCTTCTCCTCTGTTACAGAGTCCTCCTTGGAGGGGAGAGGTGTGAGAGACCCTCTCTCTTCTTCTTCTTCCCCTGCAGTAGCTAGGCCGTTGGTGAGAGCCACTTCTCCATTCTGACCCCCACTCTTGTCCAGCTCTCCGTTCAACCTCTTCTCCTTCTGAGAAGCCTTCCTACACTCTTTTCTCCCCCCTCTCAGTTCTTCCATCACCCCTCCATTCTGTACGTTCCCCCCAGAGTCTTCTCCCGGTCTTCCCCCTCTCCATCCTCCATTCTGTCCTCTCCCCCCAGTGTCCTGTGACTGTCCCCCAGCCATGTCAGCCTCCTCTCTGTCCCTCTCCTGTATGGGTGACGCAACCCAAGTGCTCTCTGTCTCCAGACAGGGGTTAGACTCATCTACTGCCACCCGTCTGTCTGCCACCTGTCTGTCTGCCACCTGTCTGTCTGCCACCTGTCTGTCTGCCACCTGTCTGTCTCCTGTCTGTCACCTGTCTGTCTGCCACCTGTCTGTCTGCCACCTGTCTGTCTGCCACCTGTCTGTCTGCCACCTGTCTGTCTGCCACCTGTCTGTCTGCCACCTGTCTGTCTGCCACCTGTCTGTCCCCTCCCAGGCTCTCCTCATAGGTAAAGTGTGAATGACTAATGTGAGAGCTTCCACCACTCCTCTCCCCCTCCCTACCCTCCAGAGGGACATCAGGACGTGGGTCAGAGGGGGCAGGCGGCTGGTGGTTTGAAGGGGTCACCCTTGTTTGGTTCCCCTTGCAGGGTTCCTCACTGAGCCCGTTGAGAGCAGGACAAGAGGAGCTGATAGAGGTGAAGCCGTTCTCCAGGGCCAGGTGGTGGTGGTGGTAAGGAGGGGGGCTAGAGGAAGCCGGCACAGGGGGAGACAAGCCCTCCTCACCCCCCACCAGCTTGCCGATGTTGGGTTGGGGGAGCGGAGGGCTGTGGACCTCCGCAGTGCGGCCTGGCCTCTCCTCACCCCAGGAAGGAGGCTTGGCAGCGGGGTGGCGTTTGGAGTCAGGCCCCTGGAAGTCGTTAGAGGACTGGTCGAGGGTTGGAAGGGTCTTGAAGGGGAGGGGACTGTCCCCGTCCCTGGGGTCAGGGGTCAAAGCCAGAGCAGGGTTCAGAGACAGGAAGTGGGTCGGAGGGGCCAGGATCTGACTCCACTTAGCATCCGACAGAGTGGGACTGTCTGTCTCATCTAGAAGAGGGGCAGAGAGAGAGAGCGATTATGGGCACGTTCTTCTGCGCAGGCATTGCCAGATCTTACAACGACTGGATAGGTATTTTAACTATCAGCTAACCGCATATGTTTTTGCTATCTGGTGCCCCACAGCACAGTCAACGACGTGGCATGCACCCATTGGTTGATGCATGCAACACCAGAGCAGGGGAACGTGACCTATAAAACCATGATGACACCATCTCCCGGGCACAGTAGGTGGGGGTGACGCAACAGCGATGCCAACCGCTGGGGGGACGACGACACCAGGCGGCTGCTAGCAGTGTCCTACAGTGTCCTACAGCAGTACAGTGTCCTACAGCAGTACAGTGTCCTACAGCAGCAGTGTCCTACAGCAGCAGTGTCCTACAGCAGCAGTGTCCTACAGCAGTGTCCTACAGCAGTGCCCTACAGCAGTACAGTGTCCTACAGCAGTGTCCTACAGCAGTACAGTGTCCTACAGCAGTAGTGTCCTTCACCCCCGCCTGCCGAGCACTTCTTTAACCGTAGTTCTGTTAACATTACGCGGAGGTTAGTATCTAGCTGGTGTACCCATCCCTACTCCCGTAGCACTACAGTGTAGTGATTACCCTCCCCCACAGCAATTTACAAAAAAATTAAATAAATGAATTACATTGACATAAGTGCTCAGACCCTTTACTCAGTACTTTGTTGAAGCACAATTCCTTTGACCTCATGGCTTGGTTTTTACTCTGATACTCAACTGTGGGACCTTATATAGACAGGTGTGTGCCTTTCCAAATCATGTCCAATCAATTGAATTTACCACAGGTGGATTCCAATCAAGTTGTAGTAACATCTCAAGGTTGATCAATGGAAACAGGATGCACCTGAGCGCAATTTCAAGTCTCATAGAAAAGGGTCTGAATATTTATGTAAATAAAGGTATGTTTTTCCATTTTTAATACATTTGCACAAATTTTAAAGAATTAAAATGTTTTCGCTTCATCTTTATGGTGTATTGTGATGTCATTATGGGGGAGTGTGTAGATTGATGAGGGGTTAAAAAATAATTAAATCAATTTAAGAATAAGGCTGTAACGAAACGTGGTTTAGGTCAAGGGGTCTGAATACTTTCTGAATGCACTGTACAAATATTTCCGTCACTGTTAGTGAGCATTTCTCCCTTTACCAAGACAACCTCCTGACAGCTGTGGCATATCAAGGAAGCCGACTAAACAGCATGATCATTACAGAAATGCACCTTGTGCTGGGGACAATAAAAAGGCCACTCTAAAATGTGCAGTTTTGTCACATGCCACAGGATGTCTCAAGTTGAGGGAATGTGCATTTGGCGTGCTGACTGACTGCAGGAATGTCCACCAGAACCGATAACTTAATGTTGATTTCTCTACCATAAGCCGCCTCCAACATCATTTTAGAGAATTTGGCAGTACATCCAACTGGCCTCATGGGGCCTAATGAATGTATTTCAATTGACTGATTTCCTTATATAAACTAACAGTAAATTGATTGAAATTACTGCATTTCTATTTTTGTTAAGTTATCAGGGCCGCAGGGTCTCTGTCCTCTAAGGCTCAAGAACATGCTCTTTAGAAAAGCTCTCAAGGACCTCGGCTAATCCAGTTCTCCTCCGGATCTGATGACACCCGTATATAGCTTTGATTGTCGTCTCAGTTCTGGATCATCTTCATCATCATCATCATTTTTAAAATGTGTGCCTTGGGTGTGAGAAAGGCCCTTTACAAATTAAATTAATTATTTGTTACTTTGGCTTCACATATGGACAAGCATGTTCCAGGGCTGCGTTCAGCAGGACACAACGTTGGCAAATGTTCAGATAGATATGTAGAACAAACCTCTGATTCAAGGAATCATGTCAGTTCTATCTGGAGCTTTCCAAACCGTTTTTGTTTTGTTTTTTGTACTGAACATGCCCTCATTAGGCCGATTCTGAAACAAAACATTTCTTAAAAAACGGAAGCAAACGGAACCACCTGAATTTGTCCAAAAGAAACTAGTGTGTCTGTTTGATTCCGTTTAGTTCTTAAAATGGTAAACGGTTTTCCTTAATGACTACAACCCAGACAAACCCACTGAGCTATACAAAACCCGCTCTGCTCACCACTTGTGTGTATGGAAAGCCTCCGCAAATGAAACTGAGTGGTGGGCAAGCTTCGTCCATAGTGGACTCTGCGCCAGTAAGAGGCTTCTCTCTCCCGTTCGCCCTCTGCCGTTCGCCCTGTGTGCTCTTCCATCCCTCCTCCCCTGTTCTCTCCCGCTCTCCTCTGAGACCCATCAATCACTCTGGTACACGAATACAGTCTGAGGAATGTGGGAGTCAACAACATTCCTGAACATTCACTTCCCATAACACACACACACACACGCACACACACACCCGACGGTGAGTCACCTTTCAGGAACAGCGGGGGAGAAAAACAATCTCTTTATGACCTATCCAGCTTCATCACAGCATGGCTCCAACCCTATACTGCTGATCTCTGCACTAGTCTTAAATAGACACAGTCAGCAACAACACACAGTAGACACTGTACTGTGCTATCCACTGTATACAATGATGTCGGAATAGAAGAAGCTGAGATCCACAAAAGGTGAAACGATTGTCCCCCAGGGAGCCACTGGTCCCCCCGGGCACCACTGGCCCCCCAGGGCACCACTGGTCCCCCCCAGGGCACCACTGGTCCCCCCCGGGCACCACTGGCCCCCCAGGGCACCACTGGTCCCCCCCCCAGGGCACCACTGGTCCCCCCCCCCAGGGCGCCATTGGTTCCCCCAGGGCGCCACAATTAAGTCAACCCTGGCCAAAAAGAGGGATATTTTAAACCTACAAGTTCAAGGTTTACGTTGGTCTGTAACAAAATGTGTGCCAATATTGCACTGATACATCCTTACCTAGGCTGAAGCTAGTACCAACGTTAGATAATATATTCACATTTTCAGCAAATGACAACCCCCCAAAAAAAAAAAAAAAAAAAAAATGTAATACGCACATCCATGTGCTTTCATGGGGAAAATATAAACGAGGTCCTTTCAACTTGCAAGTTGATCGTAGATCATGAAAATAAATTTAAAAAAAAAAAGCCTTATGCGTTTGTCAAATAGCAGTCATGTAGGGTATGATACTCTTCATTGCTTCTGGGTGTAACACTGCTAAGAGGATGCCTCACAAACAGTAGTGAACTTAAACGTTGGGTTCGAATCCCCCCTCCACCCTCGGAGCTTGTTTGTCTTTGATGCTCGATTCACGTGACCAAACCGATGATTATAGTAACGCGTCGCCTATAAAATGCTGTAGGCGTCCATATAACTTGGCCTACGCAATATGATTATTAGGCATAGTGTTTGTGTGCAAGGCTGAAGAAAGAGGTAGCTTCTTGTTAAATTCATTCATAAATCTTTACTTTCATGATGCTGGCCTTTCTAGGCAGAGTTGCAAAGAAAAAGCCATATCTCAGACTGGCCAATAAAAATAAAAGATTAAGATGGCCAAAAGAACACAGACACTGGACAGAGGAACTCTGCCTAGAAGGCTAGCATCCTGGAGTCACCTCTTCACTGTTGATGTTGAGACTGGACAGAGGAACTCTGCCTAGAAGGCTAGCATCCTGGAGTCGCCTCTTCACTGTTGATGTTGAGACTGGTGTTTTACGGGTACTATTTAATGAAGCTGCCAGTTGAGGGCTTGTGAGGCATCTGTTTCTCAAACTAGACTCTCTAATGTACTTGTCCTCTTGCTCAGTTGTGCACCGTGGCCTCCCACTCCTCTTTCTATTCTGGTTAGAGCCAGTTTGCGCTCTTCTGTGAAGGGAGTAGTACACAGCGTTGTACGAGATTTCAGTTTCTTGGTAATTTCTCGCATGGAATAGCCTTCATTTCTCAGAACAAGAATAGACTGACGAGTTTCAGAAGAAAGTTCTTTGTTTCTGGACATTTTGAGCCTGTAATCGAACCCACAAATGCTGATGCTCCAGATACTCAACTAGTCTAATTAAGGCCAGTTTTATTACTTCTTTAAAATCAGTACAACAGTTTCCAGCTGTGCCAACATAATTGCAAAATGTTTTTTTAATGGTCAATTACTATTCCAAGTTTATCATTTTAAAAGGCTAACACAACATTCCATTGGAACAAAGGAGTGATGGTTGCTGATAATGGGCCTCTGTTTACCTACGTAGATATTCCATTAAAAATCATCCGTTTCCAGCTACAATAGTCATTTACAACATTAAATGTCTACACTAATTCTGATCAATTTGATATTATTTTAAAAACGGACAAAAAAGGTTGCTTTTCTTTAAAAAAAAAAAAAAGAAATTTCTAAGTGACCCCGAACTTTTGAACGATAGTGTAAGTATTCAGACCCCTTACTCAGTACTTTGTTGAAGCACCTTTGGCAGCGATTACAGCCACAAGTCTTCTTGGGTAGGAAGCTACAAGCTTGACACACCTGTATTTGGGAAGTTTCTCCCATTCTCCTCTGTAGATCCTCTCAAGCTCTGTCAGGTTGGATGGGGAGCATCGCTGCACAGCTATTTTCAGGTCTCTCCAGAGATGCCAAGTCCAGGTTCTGGCTGGGCCACGCAAGGACATTCAGAGACTTGTCCCGAAGCCACTCCTGCATTGTCTTTGGCTGTGTGCTTAGGATCGTTGTCCTGTTGGAAGGTGAACCTTCACCCCAGTCTGAGGTCCTGAGCAGGTTTCATCAAGGATCTCTGTACTTTGCTCCTTTTATCTTTCCCTCAATCCTGACTAGTCTCCCAGTCCCAGCTGAATAACATCCCCACAGCATGATGTTGCCACCTCCTCCATGCTTCACCAGAAGGATGGTATTGGCCAGGTGATGAGCGGTGCCTGGTTTCCTCCAGACGTGACGTCTTTGGCCTGAATGCTTTGGTTTCATCAGAACTGAGAATCTTGTTTCTCATGATCTAAGAGTCCTTTAGGGGCCTTTTGGCAAACTCCAAGCGGGTTGTCATGTGCCTTTTACTGAAGAGTGGCTTCCATCTGGCCACTCGACCATAAAGGCCTGATTGGTGGAGAAATGCAGAACTGGTTGTCCTTCTGGAAGGTTCTCCAATCTCCACTGAGGAGCTCTGTCAGAGCGACCATCAGGTTCTTGGTCACCTCCCTGACCAAGGCCCTTCTCCCCTGATTGCTCAGTTTAGCAATGTGGTCAGCTCTAGGAAGAGTCTTGGTGGTTCCAAACTTCTTTCATTTAAGAATGACATAGGCACTGTGCCCTTCCCCAGATCTGTGGCTTGACACAATCCTGTCTCAGAGCTCTGCGGACAATTCCTTTGACCTCATTATGGGCTATTATGTGTAGATTGATGAGGAAAAAAATGAATTTAATACATTTTAGAATAAGGCCATAACCTAACAAAAATGTGGAAAAAGTCAAGGGGTCAATACTCTGTAAATCAATATTTAAAGGGGGGGGGCATGCGATTCCACAATAACGTGGACTATACACCAGTCAGTCAAATAGACCTGATAGTTGCTTTGATGATCAGGACATGCTGTTTGACTAGTTAGTTAGTTAAAGGACACTTCCATCCATGAACAAGTGTTGGAACACATCTAACTATTTCAACAATTTAAAAATTGTCTGATGCACTTGTGTTCCCTTATGCCAACTGGTCCCGTGTGGCTCAGTTGGAAGACATTGGCGCGAGCAACGCGCAGGGTTGTGGTTTTTCGATTCCCAAAAGGGAACAAGCACGAAAAAAAACATACAAGTTGGTATGAACTCACTAATGGATAAGAGCATCTGCTAAATGACTCCGATGTACATGCATCTGATGGTACCAGCTAGAATTTAGCATCGTCACATTTTGTGCGTAACATTCAACTTTAAAACGCTCGCAAGTATGGCCCCACAGCATTGGTTGTTTGAAGGAACATCTCGTTGTCCCAAACAAGAAAATGCTCACCCAGAAGCAGGGGAGGAACTTAAATCCAGTTTGTCACATCAGCAACCAGGAAGAAAAATAAATAAAATAAACTCTGGACCAACTTTACTCCACACACAGAGACACGTACAAAGCTCTCCCTCGCCCTCCATTTGGCATATCTGACCATAAATATATACTCCTGATTCCTACTTACAAGCAAAAACTAAAGCAGGAAGTACCAGTGACTCGCTCAATACGGAAGTGGTCAGAAGACGCGGATGCTATGCTACAGGACTGTTTTGCTAGCACAGACTGGAATATGTTCCGGGATTCACCCCGTGGCATTGAGGAATGCACCACCTTAGTCATCGGCTTCATCAATAAGTGCATCGACGACGTCGTCCCCACAGTGACTGTACGTACATATCCCGACCAGAAGCCTTGGGTTACAGGCAACATCTTCACTGAGCTAAAGGCTAGAGCTGCTGCATTCAAGGAGTGGGACACTAATCTGTATGACTGACGCTCATCGGATGTTGATTTTAATTTTATTAAAACTAGGCAAGTCAGTTAAGAACAAATTCTTATTTACAATGACGGTCTACCCCGGCCAAACCCTAAACCGGACGCTGAGCCAATTGTGCGCTGCCCTATGGGACTCCCAATCACGGCCGGGTTGTGATACAGCCTGGAATCGAACCAGGGTCTGTAGTGACGCCTGAGATGCAGTGCCTTAGACCACTGCGCCACTCAGGAGTCCTAATGTGGCAGGGCTTGAAAACCATTACAGACTACAAAAGGGAAACCCAGCCGTGAGCTGCCCAGTGACGCAAGACTACCGGAAGAGCTAAATGCCTTTTATGCGCACTTCGAGGCAAGCAACACTGAAGGATGCATGAGAGCATCAGCTGTTCCGGACGACAGTGTGATAACGCTCTCGGTAGCTTATATGAGCAAGACGTTTAAACAGATCAACATTCACAAAGCCGCGGAGCTAGACGGATTACCAGGAAATGTACTCAAAGCATGCGGGGACCAACTGGCATAATAGTGGTAGGCCCTGATAACCGACAGCCAATAGGGAGGAGGTCAGAGACAACCTCTCCCTCAATGTGAGAAATACAAAATGAGCTGATTGTGGACCACAGGAAAAGGCAGGCCGAACAGGTTCCCATTAACATCGACGGGGCTGTAGTGGAGTCGGTCGAGAGTTAAGTTCCTTCCTGTCCACATCACCAACAAACTAGAATGGTCAAACACACCAAGACAGTCGTGAAGAGGACACGACAAAACCTTTTCCCCCTCAGGAGACTGAAAAGATTTGGCATGGGTCCTCAGATCCTCAAGAGGTTCTACAGCTGCACCATCGAGAGCATCCTGACCGGTTGCATCACCGCTTGGTATGTCAACTGCTCGGCAGTTGGCGGCAAAGAGGCTAGTGCGTACAGCCCAGTACATCAGCTTCCTAACATCCAGAACCTATATACTAGGCGATGTCAGACTCCAGTCACCCAAACCAAACTGTTCTCTCTGCTACCGCTAAGGCAAACGGTACCGGAGCGTCAAGTCTAGGTCCAAAAGGCTCCTTAACAGCTACCATCCCCAAGCCATAAAACCGCTCAACACTTAATCAAATGGCCACGTGGACTATTTACATTGATGCTGCTGCCCCCTCACCCCTGTTTAAACACTGCTGCTGTTCGCTGTTGATTATCTATGCAGTCACTTTACCCCTAGCTACATGTACAAATTACCTCAACTAACCTCTATCCCCGCACATTGACTTGGCACCCCCTGTATATATAGCGTTGTTATTGTGTTACTTTAGTTTATTAGGTCAATATGTTCTTAACTCTCTTGGTTAAGGGCTTGTAAGTAAGTATATCACTGTAAGGTTGTATTTGGGCGCATGTGACAAATAAAGTTTGATTCTGATGGGAAACGGATGTGGCAGTTCCACCGCTAAGGACTCCAGATTCAACACCCTTTAAAAATGAACAACGATGTGAACTTCACACACTTGGAACACAGACAAGTGCTCGCACACACCTCAACCCAAATATATATGACACCAATTACCCAGAACCCTGAGGGAGAGGCTGATCCTATTCTCTGCATTCCCTCTCCACAATTACCCTCCTTTAATAACCACATAATACGTCCTATAAAACTCTGGAGAGAAGAGGAGAATCGGCTCTCAGCCCAGCAACAGTACATCTGATTGCTTCATTGACAATTGGCTAATTGGTTAATTGGTCTCACCTTGGTTCTGTTCAAAGTCATCCAGCACCTTGTCCAGGTTGAAGGCCTCTGTCTGGAAGTAATTCTCCATGGGTCAGGTAACTCCACCCTGACACACGCTGCAGGAACCTGTTCATACCACAGGGTTAACAACATAGCCATCAGTATGACTCCTCCCTTAGAAGTCCTCTCCAGTAGCAGTCCCAGGTCATCTCTTCTCCCCAGGCTACTCTCAGCCACCCCCCCCAGAGGTAGTCTTCAGCAGCAGTCCCAGGTCGTCTCTTCTCCCCAGGCTACTCTCAGCCCCCTCCTCTCCCCACCACCCAGAGGTAGTCTTCAGTAGCAGTCCCATGTAGTCTCTTCTCCCCAGGCTACTCTCAGCCCCCCTCCTCTCCCCACCGCCCAGAGGTAGTCTTCAGCAGCAGTCCCAGTTCGTCTCTACTCAAAAGCTTCTCTGAGTCCCTTCCCCCCTCACCTGCCCAAAGGTCCTCTCCTGCCGCAGTCCCAAGTAGCCGTTGTCTCTCTGCAGACCTCTCTCCTCTGCCCAAAGGTCCTCTCCTGCCGCAGTCCCAGGTAGCCGTTGTCTCTCTGCAGACCTCTCTCTCAGCCTCACTTCCTCATCCAGTCTGGCCAGCGCCAAGCGCCCATACCTGCAACGACAAAAACATGTCACACTTGAGCTCGTCAAGAAATGGCCAAGTAGTTTGTGTCCATTTACGTCACCTGTATCTCTCTCACAAAGCGTGCACACTTCAGGGAGAAGTGGTAGTGAACGAGTGCACACTTCAGGGAGAAGTGGTAGTGAACGAGTGCACACTTCAGGGAGAAGTGGTAGTGAACGAGTGCACACTTCAGGGAGAAGTGGTAGAGAGAAATAGGAGCAGAACAGTAGAGCTAAACTGCAGTAACACTCCTGGCCAGAGTAAAACCTACACAGTTTCAACTTCAGGGTCATGACAGTATAAACAAGGACAATAAACCAGAGAGGAGAGACCCAGGCTTTACACCAGAGACCTGATATTCTGAGGTGACTGCTTTACAAAAAGGAGCCGACTCCACACATTTTCCACTTAGTTTGAGATGCAAGCTCCCCCCCCCCCTCCCCACACACACTGCAGGGTGGAAGACACAGGAGGTTGCTAGTAGAAAATGCAGCTGGAGATGTACAGTATATGGTAAGGGTTGGCTTCTACACCTGCATTGCTTGCTGTTTGGGGTTTTAGGCTGGGTTTCTGTACAGCACTTTGAGATATCAGCTGATGTACGAAGGGCTATATAAATACATTTGATTTGATTTTGATTTGGCGCGCCCCATCCAGCATCTCAGGGCAGGGTAGCCTAGTGGTTAGAGTGTTGGACTAGTAACCGGAAGGTTGCAAGTTCAAATCCCCGAGCTGACAAGGTACAAATCTGTTGTTCTGCCCCTTAACAGGCAGTTAACCCACTGTTCCTAGGAAAATAAGAATTTGTTCTTAACTGACTTGCCTAGTTACATAAAGGTAAAAAACAAAAACACAGCAGGGTTGGCCACCTCCATCCAGCATCTCAGGTCAGTGACACAGCAGGGTTGGCCCGCCCCATCCAGCATCTCAGGTCAGTGAATAGCAGGGTCCCACCTCTGGTCCAGCATCTCAGGTCAGTGAATAGGGTTCTATAGGCTCTGGTCTATGCCCCAATCCCAGGGCTCATCTCAGGGCAGTGACACAGCAGGGAATAGGGTCCCATATCCAGCATCTCAAAGGTGCACACAGCAGGGTAGGGCCCATAGGGCTCCATCCAGCATCTCAGGGTTCCAGTGACACAGTGCACTAGGGGAATAGGGTTCCATCCAGGGCTCTGGTCTAAAGTGACACAGCAGGGTAGGGTTCCATAGGGCTCTGGTAAAGTAGTGCACTATGTAGGGAATAGGGTTCCATAGGGCTCTGGTCTAAAGTAGTGCACTATGTAGGGAATAGGGTTCCATAGGGCTCTGGTCTAAAGTAGTGCACTATATAGGGAATAGGGTTCCATAGGGCTCTGGTCTAAAGTAGTGCACTATGTAGGGAATAGGGTTCCATAGGGCTCTGGTCTAAAGTAGTGCACTATGTAGGGAATAGGGTTCCATAGGGCTCTGGTCTAAAGTAGTGCACTATATAGGGAATAGGGTCCCATAGGGCTCTGGTCTAAAGTAGTGCACTATGTAGGGAATAAAGGTGCTCCAAATGGCACCTTTACTCCCTTCATAGTGCCCTACCTATGAGAGAGACAAACCCCAGTAGGAACAAGCCGCCTGCGATCAGAGACAAACCCCAGTAGGAACAAACTACCACAGACCACAGAGTGTAACCTATATCAGAGAAGTCAGTCTGAACCCCCCCCCATTCTATAGGTAAGACATCCCACCATAGCCCGGGTCTACGTCCCCAACTAAACCCTAAATAGTGCACTACTTTTGATTCTGCCGCGTGGAACCACCCCGTAGAGGTTCTGCCGCGAGGAACCACCCCGTAGAGGTTCTGCCGCGTGGAACCACCCCGTAGAGGTTCTGCCGCGTGGAACCACCCCGTAGAGCTTCTGCCGCGTGGAACCACCCCGTAGAGCTTCTGCCGCGTGGAACCACCCCGTAGAGCTTCTGCCGCGAGGAACCACCCCGTAGAGGTTCTGCCGCGTGGAACCACCCCGTAGAGGTTCTGCCGCGTGGAACCACCCCGTAGAGGTTCTGCCGCGTGGAACCACCCCGTAGTTAAGACATCATGCGTTAGTAAATACTGTATCTCCTGTGTGAGTTACAATCCGCTCTCCAGAAGGGAGAGAGGTCAGATGAGACCAGTATTGACCAAGGTAAACGTTGACTAGTTTTCCAACAACAATATACTGGATGATGACTGCATAGAAGGTATTTTCTGATTTCAGTCCTATATTCATTTTCACATCTACAAACACTGTCTCAGATTTTGACAAGGCTAAATAACAAACTAATACCGGGTTCCGTATGTATTAAGCTTCTCAAAGTAGGACTACTGAACTATGATCAGAGGCTGTGGCCACAAGTGCTGATGAGAGATTTTACTCCTCCAGTTATGGGTCAAAATAAAATCTATGCATGAAGCCTCTTCAGTCATATAAGTCCCACCAAGTGGACGGATATTTAGGAGACCTCATGAGATGTCCTAACCAGTTAAGTATGACCAGGTAGCCTAGTGGTTAGTGTTGTGCCAGTAACCGGAAGGTTGATGGATTGAATCCCTAAACTGACAGGGTAAAAATCTGTCGTTATGTCCCTGAACAAGGCAGTTAACCCACTGTTCCTAGGCCGTCAGGGGGCGACCAGCACCACATGCAGCGAGTCAGGGGGTGTCCAGCGCCACATGCAGCGAGTCAGGGGGTGTCCAGCGCCACATGCAGCGAGTCAGGGGGTGTCCAGCGCCACATGCAATAGCTTTGGAGTTGTTAGAATAATATTTTGATTATTATTCATATAGAATTTAGACTGACATGCAACAGTAGCCTAAACCAATGGTCACCAACCTTTGAGTCAAAATACAAGCCGAGATCTACAGTTTCAGATTATCATGGTATTTTCTTTAACATAACTCAGTTTTAAATATGTGGAAGGCTACGCAACATTCAAAACAGTTGTGTAGCCAAGGGGTTTGTAGTAGTCTATAGCCCAATACATTATCACTTTGAATTGCCCTGCCAATGTTCTCAGACCATGTAGAAATGATATTTAAACATGTATAGGATCACAGGTATGTTGTATTACTTGCTGAGTGAGCATAATATGTTGTGTTTTATTGAGAAAAGAGGACAGCGGATGACGAAACTCAAGTTCTACTGCATTATTTCTGACTCGTGAACCAATTCATGTTGTTAATCCCATGTCCAGATAGCTAAATATTATTTGATCCAAAAATATATATATGTTTTAAAGATAAGTAATTCATAATAACAATTGAAGATTATCAGAACACTTTGCTATAGTCATTCATGACAGCTGCAGTGCAGGTTGTAGTCATTCATGACAGCTGCAGTGCAGGTTGTAGTCATGACAGCTGCAGACAGCTGCAGTGCAGGTTGTAGTCATTCATGACAGCTGCAGTGCAGGTTGTAGTCATTCATGACAGCTGCAGTGCAGGTTGTAGTCATTCATGACAGCTGCAGTGCAGGTTGTAGTCATTCATGACAGCTGCAGTGCAGGTTGTAGTCATTCATGACAGCTGCAGTGCAGGTTGTAGTCATTCATGACAGCTGCAGTGCAGGTTGTAGTCATTCATGACAGCTGCAGTGCAGGTTGTAGTCATTCATGACAGCTGCAGGGCCGGTTGTAGTCATTCATGACAGCTGCAGGGCAGTCATTCATGACAGCTTGTAGTCATTCATGACAGTGCAGGTTGTAGTCATTCATGATAGCTGCAGTGCAGGTTGTAGTCATTCATTCATGACAGCTGCAGGGCCGGTTGTAGTCATTCATGACAGCTGCAGGGCTGCAGGTTGTCATTCATGACAGCTCATTCATTCATGACAGCTGCAGGGCCGGTTGTAGTCATTCATGACAGCTGCAGGGCCGGTTGTAGTCATTCATGACAGCTGTGGTGCAGGTTGAGTCATTCATTACAGCTGCAGGGCCGGTTGTAGTCATTCATGACAGCTGCAGTGCAGGTTGAGTCATTCATTACAGCTGCAGGGCAGGTTGAGTCATTCATGACAGCTGCAGTGCAGGTTGTAGTCATTCATGACAGTGCAGGTTGTAGTCATTCATGACAGCTGCAGTGCAGGTTGTAGTCATTCATGACAGCTGCAGTGCAGGTTGTAGTCATTCATGACAGCTGCTGCAGTGCAGGTTGTAGTCATTCATGACAGCTGCAGGGCAGGTTGAGTCATTCATTACAGCTGCAGCTGCAGCTGCAGGTTGTAGTCATTCATGACAGCTGCAGGTTGTAGTCATTCATGACAGTGCAGGTTGTAGTCATTCATTACAGCTGCAGGGCAGGTTGAGTCAGTCATTCAGCTGCACCATTCATTACAGCTGCAGGGCCATTCATGACAGCTGCAGGGCAGTCATTCATGACAGTGCAGGTTGTAGTCATTCATGACAGCTGCAGGGCAGGTTGAGTCATTCATTCAGCTGCACAGGTTGAGTCATTCATTACAGCTGCAGGGCCGGTTGTAGTCATTCATGACAGCTGCAGGGCAGGTTGTAGTCATTCATGACCGCTGCAGCTGGCAGGTTGTAGTCATTCATTGACATTCATGCTGCAGGGCAGGTTGTAGTCATTCATGACAGCTGCAGTGCAGGTTGTAGTCATTCATGGTTGGTTGTAGTCATTCATGACAGCTGCAGTGCAGGTTGTAGTCATTCATGACAGCTGCAGTGCAGGTTGTAGTCATTCATGACAGCTGCAGGGGTTGTAGTCATTCATTACAGCTGCAGTTGTAGTCATTCATGACAGCTGCAGTGCAGGTTGTAGTCATTCATGACCGCTGCAGGGCAGGTTGTAGTCATTCATGACAGCTGCAGGGCAGGTTGTAGTCATTCATGACAGCTGCAGCTGCAGTGCGGTTGTAGTCATTCAGGTGACAGCTGCAGTGACAGCTGTGGTGCAGGTTGTAGTCATTCATTACAGCTGCAGGGCAGGTTGTAGTCATTCATGACAGCTGCAGTGCAGGTTGTAGTCATTCATTACAGCTGCAGGGCAGGTTGTAGTCATTCATTACAGCTGCAGTGCAGGTTGTAGTCATTCATGACTGTGCAGGTTGTAGTCATTCATTACAGCTGCAGGTTGTAGTCATTCATTACAGCTGCAGTGCAGGTTGTAGTCATTCATGCTGCACAGTGCAGGTTGTAGTCATTCATTACAGCTGCAGTGCAGGTTGTAGTCATTCATTACAGCTGCAGTTGCATTCATGGTGCAGGTTGTAGTCATTCATTACAGCTGCAGTGCAGGTTGTAGTCATTCATTACAGCTGCAGTGCAGGTTGTAGTCATTCATGACAGCTGCAGTGCAGGTTGTAGTCATTCATGACAGTGCAGGTTGTAGTCATTCATTACAGCTGCAGTGCAGGTTGTAGTCATTCATTACAGCTGCAGTGCAGGTTGTAGTCATTCATTACAGCTGCAGTGCAGGTTGTAGCATGAGTGGAAGTAGGGAGAAACCTCATTTTACAGCTAATAAAAATAAGTGTTGAACAACGTGTTGACAGTGCTGAGTAACAACTTGAACGTACTCATAAAAACAGCAGCGCTTCGCTGTATTCGTTGAAGCCTTCTCATGGTTTTAAAAGTTTTGAAATCTCACAATATCAACTTGGCAGTGAGCTCAAGGTTCTCTTTTTACAGTCTATGGCTCGAGGAAACGATGCAGTCACGGTGATCAGAGCTATCCGATTGGCCAACGGTAGGCCTGTAGGTGCACTTGTTCTCGAGGCCTGGCGTGTAGAAGTTCTACCTTCAGACACATGAAATGATTCAAAATGGGAACACTTTGCCTTCTGACACTAAACCTGCTAAATCAAGTGCACCTACCACCAACAACACAAAACGAATCATTTACAAAGCTTTATCTTTGTTTGTTTTTTTACAGAAATGTTCGGCGATCGACTAGGAATGCCTTGGAGACCGACCAGTCGATCAAAGGGTTGGTGACCACTGCACTAAGCTAATAACTGTGAACGAGGGTCAGCCATCTTTCCTTCGGCAGTAGCTCAAACTGTCATGTTTACCAGCTGACAAACTTTTACAAGGTGATTTTACTCCTGACTCAAGAGTTTGCCTGAGCAGCATCTTATCATGCTAAAACCAACTCTGAGCTGGGAGTATTTTTAGTCTTATAAAACAGGTTAACTGGATTCCTGGAACCTTTTCTGAGATGTTTTGTGAATAAGGGAACTGGTCCATGTTCTCTTTTTAAAAAATGGGGATCTACAAAGGCTGAACGGATCAATCTGCAATCCAACTTCAAGACACTTGATAAATAGGGCACCTAACTTCTTGGATTGGCCAGAATCTTCCACTTACTCTAACACAACCATCCTACACAAGGAATCAGCTCAATACTTAAGCTTATTATTATTATTATTATTATTATTATATTAAACATTTGATAGTTAGTCTGGCCTCTTGAAAGTACCTTACTACACCACTCCGGGAACCACTTACCCAACAATAGCTGTGTGAAGTAGTTGAAGCCATAACAGGCCAAAAATAAGCTCCACTTAAGTCACATTCAGTACCTTGTCAACAATAATGGAACCCTAGGTCGTTACATTTCATAATATACTATAACATAGCTTAGCTATCATTAAAAGAAGCAACAGCTAGTTAGTTGTTTATGGTTAACTTGTGGCCAGGCAGTTTATGGGGTTTGCCATCAGCAAAAGGGTCTGATGCTGAGGTCATATGCTAGTAGCTAAAACCTAAATGTAATGCAGAAGCAGCACAAGTTACAGTCAATAACGTGAAGGCTACAATGTTATATCAACACGATCAAATGTAGCTAAATAGCAGCACCAGAGATAATGTTTCCAAGTAGCTGTTTTGGACAACGGATATATTGTCGCCTGTAAATCACCAGAATAATGTTGCGGCTGGTCAAGTTGACCAGGGCTACTGTGTTGTTGTGATCATGGACAGGCATATCGTCCTATATTATTATTATTATGGCTAAAAGCCTGGGGCACCGATTGTTTCTGAACAAAGCGGACACCCTAAAGCAGCCTAAATGTAGTCCACTACCAGCCAAGACATTAGCTGGCGTTATATCCCGTCTGTTAGCTCGCTTGCTAATGTTGTTTGTGTGGCTTTGCTACTCAACGTTTGGCGGTTAACGAGAGACAAGATACTTAAGTAGGCAATGTTACAATTAGTCACACATGCGTCATCTTCATAAAAATGTCCCTATCAGATCTTATAGTGAGGACTTCCAGACTGCCATAAATATAATACATAATCCCCAGCATTAGGACTCAACGCAATGGCCGAAGCCTAGTGACTGTGTACCGTCAGAGACTAGATTACATGGAAAAACAAACCGACGGTATAAACTATACTCACCGGTGGAATTCCCATCATCCCGAGTAGTGCCACGAAATCCTCCCGTTGGTATCCCTCATTCTCCCTCACAGACACACGCAGAGAGATCATTTACAACGATCGCCTTTAAAAAATGAGATTTTACAAGTCTCGCCGTGAAAACCAAAACCCACAACCACTTCCAGTTCTGTTGTTGCCAGACTCGAACAGCAGAAGTCGGAAAGTAATAGTTGTGCGACAGCACTCAAGAATCCCTCCTCCCCCAAGGGTTAACATGAGGATCGGTTACCGGAGCTGCGACAGCAGTAAAAAGCACGACATCTTGGCTCAACCCATCCGAATAGTGACCGAGTCCGGGATTAAAAAACGACCTCCACGGTTAAATCAAAATGACACTCATTTCATAACCTTGTGAGAGGGCTTTTCCAGGCAACAGAAAAGGCCGCAAAGCCAGAGCAAGAATAAACAGCAGCACAGCGCCCCTTGATCCTGAGGAAATACGTCTTAAAACGACACCCAATTCCCTATCTAGTTCAACGCAGTCAAAAGTAGTGTACTACATGAGATAGAACTCCGTCTCGCCATCATTAAACGTAACCGATGGCAATCATTTAGACATAGGCTTTCACATTGGCTATGGAACCATGCAATGATGTGATTAGCCTGAAGCCCCGATGTTGAATTTGCAATGAATTCTTGTCAGGCAGAAATTAATGATCAGGAAAGTTGTTTCCAGACAGTATATTGAATTAAATTATATGTGAACTTGCTTGTCCGTGCGGTTGGTCCTTTTTTGGAGGAAGGAATGTGAGAGAATATATCGGCAGGAAAGTAGAATTAGATAAACTTTTCAAAGCGCTCACCTGAAGCATGCGTAGATAGAACCATGTAAACACGTGCACGATGTCGGCAGGTATGAACGCGTCTGTTTTCATCTGGTGCGCATGTCTCAGGTGACCTGCGCTCTGAACAGGTGACTTAGTTATACTTCTCTGTGGATACATAGTGTCTCACCTTCCTCCCTGCAAAAGTACCAACCACACGGACAACCGGAAAAGTATGTTCAAATATAATTATATTTAACATTCTGGTTTGTGAGAGGTATTTTCCAAACCTATGGCATTCATCACAGACTTAGAACCAGGGGTATCACAGTCTGGCTGCCAGGCAAAGAGGTGATCTATGCCGAGACCTAGGGTAGAAAATAGCCTCTTCATTGTCACACACATTCCTGGTGAAGCTCTATTCTGTAGTCTTGTGATTCTTTATTTAACCAGGTAAGGCAGTTAGGTGCAAATCATTTTTTACAGTGACGGCCTACCCAGGCCAAACCTGAACGACTGCTGTGATGTAGCCCGGGATCGAACCAGGGTCTGTAATGGCGCCTCTAGCCTGAGACCGCTGCTCCACTCGGGACCATGCAGATGCAGTCTGCTTTGGAGCCCTCAATAACTAGAAAAATCTAAACATGTTATAAAAAAATAAAACTATGCACAGGCTTCCTCCCACATGGCAGCTATTTCCTACACACCATTACACTGTGCACCAGAGCCCCATATAGGGTGCCAGTTCAGACACACACATTGTATCTCAACTATTCAATGTTGTTATCCCTAACACAGCTAATATCCCTAATACAGCTAATATCCCTAACACAGCTAATATCCCTAACACAGCTAATATCCCTAATACAGCTAATATCCCTAACACAGCTAATATCCCTAATACAGCCCTAATACAGGTAATATCCCTAATACAGCTAATATCCCTAACACAGCTAATATCCCTAATACAGCCCTAATACAGGTAATATCCCTAATACAGCTAATAAAACCACAATGTTGTTATCCCTAATACAGCTAATATCCCTAATACAGCTAATATCCCTAATACAGCTAATATCCCTAACACAGCTAATATCCCTAATACAGCTAATATCCCTAACACAGCCCTAATACAGCTAATATCCCTAACACAGCTAATATCCCTAATACAGCTAATATCCCTAACACAGCTAATATCCCAAATACAGCTAATATCCCAAATACAGCTAATATCCCTAACACAGCTAATATCCCTAATACAGCTAATATCCCTAACACAGCTAATATCCCTAACACAGCTAATATCCCTAACACAGCTAATATCCCTAACACAGCTAATATCCCTAATACAGCTAATATCCCTAATACAGCTAATATCCCTAATACAGCTAATATCCCTAACACAGCTAATATCCCTAATACAGCTAATATCCCTAACACAGCCCTAATACAGCTAATATCCCTAACACAGCTAATATCCCTAATACAGCCAATAAAAACACAGCAAATGAAATATTCAAATGGATCACATATTTTGTTCTTAATACACAGGAAGAAAAACAATTCAATAAGTCTAATGATGTCTGACACGGCTGGGTTGGACCGTGTTCGCCATGCTAAGGGCCATTTAAACCTTCTGGGATGTTCGACTGACAACTGTTGCTGATAGTAAGGTGCGTTCGAAATGAGACTCTTATTTATTCACTGTAATAGTACAATACCAAAGAGTACCATGTGACAGCCTGTTAAAATACACATACTGTTGCTATTTTAGCTCTATTTAATTAGGCAAGTCAGTTAAGAACAAATTCTTATTTTCAATGACAGCCTAGGAACAGTGGGGTTAACTGCCTGTTCAGGGGCAGAATTACAGATTTGTACCTTGTCAGCTCAGGGGTTTGAACTTGCAACCTTCTGGTTACTAGTCCAACTCTCTAACCACTAGGCTACCCTGCCGCTATGGTGTTGGTACACTGGGCCTCTGTCCAAAATGGCCTCCCCTAGTCCCTACATGGGGCTCTCGTTAAAAGTAGCGAACTATGAATAGGGAGGCATTTGGGACAGAGCCCAGGTCGGTTTCTCTGAGGTTAAAAATACCAGACGATGGCGGTCCTTTCTTTAACAACAGTTTCACCATAACAGAGGTCTGGGGTGTATTCAGTTAAATGTGAAACGTTCTGAACGTCACAGATATCAATAGAATGGATAGAGCAGACATGATTCCCTATTGCATTTGACAAGACATATCTGTTCTATACGTTTCATTTCTTTTAGCTGAAAGTTCTGTAACATTATGTCTTCCTGAACAGGCCCCTGTTTGAGCCCACATGATAGAGAGTTTGGGCACTGGATAGTAGGTGGGGTACTGAGTTGGTACTGGATAGTAGGCGGGGTACTGAGTTGGTACTGGATAGTAGGCGGGGTACTGAGTTGGTACTGGATAGTAGGTGGGGTACTGAGTTGGTACTGGATAGTAGGCGGGGTACTGAGTTGGTACTGGATAGTAGGTGGGGTACTGAGTTGGTACTGGATAGTAGGTGGGGTACTGAGTTGGTACTGGATAGTAGGTGGGGTACTGAGTTGGTACTGGATAGTAGGCGGGGTACTGAGTTGGTACTGGATAGTAGGTGGGGTACTGAGTTGGTACTGGATAGTAGGTGGGGTACTGAGTTGGTACTGAATAGTAGGCGGGGTACTGAGTTGGTACTGGATAGTAGGTGGGGTACTGGAGAGTAGGTGGGGTACTGAGTTGGTACTGGATAGTAGGTGGGGTACTGAGTTGGTACTGGATAGTAGGTGGGGTACTGGAGAGTAGGTGGGGTACTGAGTTGGTACTGGATAGTAGGTGGGGTACTGAGTTGGTACTGGATAGTAGGCGGGGTACTGAGTTGGTACTGGATAGTAGGTGGGGTACTGGAGAGTAGGTGGGGTACTGAGTTGGTACTGGATAGTAGGTGGGGTACTGAGTTGGTACTGGATAGTAGGTGGGGTACTGAGTTGGTACTGGATAGTAGGCGGGGTACTGAGTTGGTACTGGATAGTAGGTGGGGTACTGGAGAGTAGGTGGGGTACTTAGTTGGTACTGGATAGTAGGTGGGGTACTGAGTTGGTACTGGGTAGTAGGTGGGGTACTGAGTTGGTACTGGATAGTAGGTGGGGTACTGGGTAGTAGGTGGGGTACTGAGTTGGTACTGGGTAGTAGGTGGGGTCCTGAGTTGGTACTGGATAGTAGGTGGGGTACTGAGTTGGTACTGGACAGTAGGTGGGGTACTGGATAGTAGGTGGGGTACTGAGTTGGTACTGGGTAGTAGGTGAGGTACTGAGTTGGTACTGGGTAGTAGGTGGGGTACTGAGTTGGTACTGAGTAGTAGGTGGGGTACTGAGTTGGTACTGGGTAGTAGGTGGGGTACTGAGTTGGTACTGGGTAGTTGGTACTGGGTAGTAGGTGGTGTACTGATTTGGTACTGGGTAGTAGGTGGGGTACTGAGTTGGTACTGGGTAGTTGGTGGGATACTGAGTTGGTACTGGGGAGTAGGTGGGATACTGAGTTGGTACTGGGTAGTTGGTACTGGGGAGTAGGTGGGGTACTGAGTTTGTACTGGGTAGTAGGTGGGATACTGAGTTGGTACTGGGTAGTTGGTACTAGGTGGAGTGTAGAAGGTGGCTGGAGTTGGTTTGGTTAGTCTGCTTCATTCTTTGACGCCTCATCAAAGTTTTCTACAAGATCTGTGGAGAGGAGAGATGGGAGTTAATTCCAGACGAGTCTCATATGAAGCAAACGTAAAACACAGACTATTTAATTCAATATGCAATGAGAAACTAGCCTGGCCGTGGCCAGAACGATAATTCTGCTAAACCAAATTTCAAAGTGAAACTCAAGCAAATCACCTGTTCTCAGGTTAGCAATGAACATATTTAAAATGACTGAAAACTGTTCCAAGATCACATGGAGATAATCCTAAACACCATGGCGTACTAGCACAATATCACACCAGGGAGGGAGACCAACATACTGCACCTCCACGTGATCATTTACATCACAGTAAAAGGTCAAAGGTCACATGATGCTGCCATTTAACAACGATGTGTGTCGTGTGAAACAATACCTGGAACGTCGTCCTCCTCCTCTTCAATATCTTCTGGTTTGCCGATTTGTCGTCAAGTACTGCAATTGGAGAAGAAATGGGTAAAAAAATATACATTT
Organism: Oncorhynchus tshawytscha; assembly: GCF_018296145.1. Classification (NCBI taxonomy): domain Eukaryota; kingdom Metazoa; phylum Chordata; class Actinopteri; order Salmoniformes; family Salmonidae; genus Oncorhynchus; species Oncorhynchus tshawytscha. The sequence continues at coordinate 82,641,508 of NC_056438.1, forward strand.
TTAAAGAGGACAGTGTGTGTCTGTATAGGGGACAGTGTGAATCTATATAGGGGACAGTGTGTGTGTCTATATAGGGGACAGTGTGTGTGTCTATATAGGGGACAGTGTGTGTGTCTATATAGGGGACAGTGTGTGTTAATATAGGGGACAGTGTGTGTGTCTGTATAGGGGACAGTGTGAATCTATATAGGGGACAGTGTGTGTGTCTGTATAGGGGACAGCGTGTGTGTCTGTATAGGGGAGTGATGGAGGTAGATATGTATAGGGGGAAGGGGACAGGGATACTGGAGTGATGGAGGTAGATATGTATAGGGGAAGGAGACAGGGATACTGGAGTGATGGAGGTAGATATGTAAAGGGGTAAGGGGACAGGGATACTGGAGTGATGGAGGTAGATATGTATAGGGGGAAGGGGACAGGGATACTGGAGTGATGGAGGTAGATATGTATAGGGGTAAGGTGACAGGGATACTGGAGTGATGGAGGTAGATATGTATAGGGGGAAGGGGACAGGGATACTGTAGTGATGGAGGTAGATATGTATAGGGGTAAGGTGACAGGGATACTGGAGTGATGGAGATAGATATGTATAGGGGGAAGGAGACAGGGATACTGGAGTGATGGAGATAGATATGTATAGGGGGAAGGAGACAGGGATACTGGAGTGATGGAGGTAGATATGTATAGGGGGAAGGAGACAGGGATACTGGAGTGATGGAGATAGATATGTATAGGGGGAAGGAGACAGGGATACTGGAGTGATGGAGATAGATATGTATAGGGGGAAGGAGACAGGGATACTGGAGTGATGGAGGTAGATATGTATAGGGGGAAGGAGACAGGGATACTGGAGTGATGGAGGTAGATATGTATAGGGGGAAGGGGACAGGGATACTGGAGTGATGGAGATAGATATGTATAGGGGGAAGGAGACAGGGATACTGGAGTGATGGAGGTAGATATGTATAGGGGGGAAGGGGACAGGGATACTGGAGTGATGGAGATAGATATGTATAGGGGGAAGGAGACAGGGATACTGGAGTGATGGAGGTAGATATGTATAGGGGGAAGGAGACAGGGATACTGGAGTGATGGAGGTAGATATGTATAGGGGTAAGGGGACAGGGATACTGGAGTGATGGAGGTAGATATGTATAGGGGGAAGGAGACAGGGATACTGGAGTGATGGAGGTAGATCTGTATAGGGGGAAGGGGACAGGGAGGTAGATATGTATAGGAGTAAGGGGATAGGGATACTGGAGTGATGGAGGTAGATATGTATAGGGGGAAGGGGATACTGGAGTGATGGAGGTAGATATGTATAGGGGGAAGGGGATACTGGAGTGATGGAGGTAGATATGTATAGGGGGAAGGGGATGCTGGAATGATGGAGGTAGATATGTATAGGGGTAAGGAGACAGAGATACTGGAGTGATGGAGGTAGATATGTATAGGGGGAAGGTGACTAGGGCCTGATGTCTGTGGGTTTATGATTTTTCCTTTCAATTAAGACCTAGATACAACCAGGTGATGGGAGTTCTTTACTAATTAGTGACCTTAATCAATCAAGTACAAGGGATGAGTGAAATCGCGCAGACACTCGACCCCCCTGTGGAATGAGTTTGGCACGTGCTCTAGACTCATCGTTGTCGGTGATCAGGCCCAAAACCAGTCATGTCGTCAGCAAACTTGATGGTGTTGGAGCTGTTCGTGGGCCACGCCGTCGTGGTTGAACAGGGAGGACAGGTGGAGACTAAGCATGCACCCCTGTTGAGGATCAGCATGGAAGGAAGTGATGCTAACCCCTCACCACCTGTGGTCAGCCCGTCAGAAAGTCCAGGATCCAGTTGCAGAGAAGGTGTTCAGTACCAGGGTTTCTGTTAGCCGGTAATAGCCGGCTTTTGGCCAAATGTAAAACTACAAAGCTGATAAATAAAATTTGTGCCGGCCTATTGTCCCATGCTTTTTAACCTCTTCATTGATACCAGTTGATGGGAAATACATTTGACTTAGTCATACTTATCAATCTATAGGTTCATTTTATATAATTTAGTGGAATTAAATTGCCGAGTGTACAGTATATTAGTTATGCATCTCATTTATCGTACAGATACAGGATGCACAGCGTTTGAGCAGAAAATCTGTCAGACAGGCGGGAGAGCTGCTGCTTCAGCATCTCAAAACAGGAAGTCAGGCTTAGCATCCAATGCTAGTTGATGATAATCCTAGTCATATTAGCATCCCATGCTAGTTGATGATCATCCTAGTCATATTAGCAACCTATGCTAGTTGATGATAATCCTAGTCATATTAGCATCCCATGCTAGTTGATGATCATCCTAGTCATATTAGCAACCTATGCTAGTTGATGATAATCCTAGTCATATTAGCATCCCATGCTAGTTGATGATCATCCTAGTCATATTAGCAACCCATGCTAGTTGATGATAATCCTAGTCATATTAGCATCCCATGCTAGTTGATGATAATCCTAGTCATATTAGCACCCCATGCTAGTTGTTGATAATCCTAGTCATATTAGCATCCCATGCTAGTTGATGATAATCCTAGTCATATTAGCATCCCATGCTAGTTGATGATAATCCTAGTCATATTAGCATCCCATGCTAGTTGATGATAATCCTAGTCATATTAGCATCCCATGCTAGTTGTTGATAATCCTAGTCATATTAGCATCCCATGCTAGTTGATAATCCTAGTCATATTAGCATCCCATGCTAGTTGATGATAATCCTAGTCATATTAGCATCCCATGCTAGTTGATAATCCTAGTCATATTAGCATCCCATGCTAGTTGTAGCATATTAGAT